>NW_027269314.1:600000-879603 GCF_023055355.1 Agelaius tricolor
TGTCCCGCAGGAGTCCTGCACGAGGACCTGCGGCTGCTGCTGGACACGGCGCTGCCCCCCAAGAGGAAGAAGGTGGTGCTGGGGGTGGGCGATGCCAAGATGGGCGCGGCCGTGCTGGAGGAGCTGGGGGTGCAGTGCCAGACCGGGGGCGTCGTGGCCGAGCTCATGCGAGGTGAGTGGGGACAGAGGGGACATCTCTCTCTGGGGTCCTGGGATTCACCCGGGAGGGGTGAGGAGTGGGGCGGACCCGGTGCCGTGGCTGTGAGGTGTCCCTGGGGTCGCACGTGGTGGCAGCTCAGTGTCCATGCGGTGGCACCATTATCCCCTGTGGTGGCACCGTTGTCCCCCCGTGTCCCCGCAGGGATCCGGCTGCACTTCCCGGCGCTGGTCCGGGGCCTCACGGCGCAGTCGGCGGCCAAGGCCCAGCTGGGGCTCGGGCACAGCTACTCCCGGGCCAAGGTGAAGTTCAACGTGCACCGGGTGGACAACATGATCATCCAGTCCATCAGCCTGCTGGACCAGCTGGACAAGGACATCAACACCTTCTCCATGCGTGTCCGGTCCGTGGGGACGGATTCTGGGGGGTTTAAAGGGTTTGGGGTCCCCTCCCTCCCCATGCTTACCACAGGCAGCTGCCGCTGCTCCGGCCGCCTGTACAGACCGGGGAGGGACAGCAGCTCCCCAGGGGACACTGGCCGGGCCTCAGGGCCATGGCATGGACCAGGGGGGACATGGGGAACGTGGTGGGGTGGCCTGGGGACACCCCGAGCTGGGGTGGGGCCCGGGTGGCAGCAGTGACCGTGTCCTGTCCCCGCAGGGAGTGGTACGGGTACCACTTCCCCGAGCTGATCAAGATCGTCCCCGAGAACTCCATGTACTGCCGGGTGGCCAAATTCATCGGGAACCGCCGGGAGCTGAGCGAGGAGAGCCTGGAGGGGCTGGAGGAGATCGTCATGGACAGCGCCAAGGCCCAGGCCATCCTGGAGGCCTCGCGCTCCTCCATGGGTGAGGGGGGCTCTCGGGGGCTCAGGGGGGGCCTGGCCACGTGCCCAGCGCTGCCACTGAGCCCGTGCCACCCCCAGGCATGGACATCTCCCCCCTGGACCTCATCAACATCGAGAGCTTCTCGCGCCGCGTCATCTCGCTGTCCGACTACCGCAAGGGGCTGCAGGAGTACCTGCGCTCCAAGATGAGCCAGGTGGCCCCCAGCCTGTCAGCCCTCATCGGGGAGGTGGTGAGTGTCCCCAGAGTGTCCCCAGAGAGCCCTCCCCAGCCGTGGAGATGATGTCAGAGTGAATCTGTCAATCCACTGAGTCGTGCTGCTGACACTTCCACTGCTGATCCCCGGCCTGTGGGGACTCCCTGCTCCCTTGGGGGGCTCAGAGCCTCCTGTAACCCCCCCCCGTGCTGTCCCCCAGGTGGGTGCCCGCCTCATCTCGCACGCTGGCAGCCTGACCAACCTGGCCAAGTACCCGGCCTCGACGGTGCAGATCCTGGGGGCAGAGAAGGCCCTGTTCAGGTACCCCAGGGCGGTCGCGGTGATGGCGGCCTCAGGGCAGTGGCTGTGACTCGCTGGGGGTGAGCAGCCGGCCCCGCTCTGAGCGACCCCCGGAGCACGGTGGGCTGGGGAGGGGCTGTCGGGGGCTGGGGGTGGCACTCGGGGGTCCTGACCCCACCCTGGGCACTCGCAGGGCGCTGAAGACGCGGGGGAACACCCCCAAGTACGGCCTCATCTTCCACTCCACCTTCATCGGGCGCGCGGCCGCCAAGAACAAGGGGCGCATCTCGCGCTACCTGGCCAACAAGTGCACCATTGCCTCGCGCATCGACTGCTTCTCAGGTGGGCACAGGTGGGGGGCACAGATGGGGGCACTGGCACTCGGTGCCCGGGTGGGCACAGGGAGGGCACTCGGGGGCACTGGGGCCGCTCTGCCGTGATGGGAACATTTTTCGTCAACAGCATCTCACCCCCGTGAATGGTGACTCCTGTGGGCTGAGCAGAGCACGGGGGGCACGCGGGGGGTTTGGGGGTGCAGGGGCAGTGCTGAGCCCCCCCTGTCCCCTCCCCACAGAGGTCCCCACCAGTGTCTTTGGGGACAAGCTGCGGGAGCAGGTGGAGGAGCGCTTGGCCTTCTACGAGACCGGGGAGCCGCCCCGCAAGAACCTGGAGGTGATGAAGGAGGCCGTGGTGGAGGTGAGGAGGAGGAGGAGGGGAGGCTGAGGGATGAAGAAAAGCGGTGAGGGTGACAAATGGGGGCAGTGAGAGAGATGGAGGAGGTGAGGTCTTGAGGGAGATGAAGATAATAGTGAGGTGATGAAGGTGATGTGCTGGGATGAAAACGATGGAAGTGTTGGGGTGATGAAGATGATGGAGTGAGGTCCTGGGGGAGATGAAGATGGCACTAGTGGGGTACCAGGGAATGGAGATTGTGAATGGGAGGTGTGGGGGCAGTGAAGGCGGTGGAGGTGATGAAGATGATGCTGAGGTGCTGGGGGGATGAAGATGATGGTGAGATGCTGTGGTGAGGAAGGTGATGCTGAGGTCCTGGGGGGATGAAGGTGAGGGCCCGTGTCGGAGGTGATGTCACTGTGCCATCCTGACCCACTGTGGAGGCCAAAGACTGATTTAATGAGTCTGATCTGACCAGGGCCAGGCGTGGGGACAAACCCCGGGACCCTGCCCTGGCTCATGTCCCCCTGTGTGTCCCCAGGCCAACGAGGTGGTGGCTGAGGTGAAGAGGAGGCAGGAGAAGAAGGAGAAGAAGAGGAAGAAGAGGGAGAAGCGGCGGCTGGAGGCGCTGGCAGCAGCTGCTGAGGAGGCAGCAGAGAACTCAGTGATGGAGACGGAGGTGAGGGGGATGGGGTGGGAGCCTTTTGGGGGGCCCTGGGTGCTCCTGATGCTGGGGGGGGGTCTGAGGGGTCTCTGTGCCCCATGAGGGCAGGGAAGGTGGGGGCAGAGCTGATGTGGGGCTCCCCACAGGAGAACGACGTGGGGGCCAAGAAGAAGAAGAAAAAGAAGAAGCAGCAGCAGCCAGAGGAGTCAGAAGCAGAGCCAGAGCCTGAGGAGAACGGGGTGGAGGAGGAGGAGGAGGAAGAGGAGGAGCCCTTGCCCAAGAAGAAAAGGAAAGTCGTGGTAGAACCTGAGGGGGAGGAGGAGGAAGAGGAGGAGGAGGAGGAAAAGAAGAAGAAAAAGAAGAAGAAGAAGAAGGCAGTGGCTCGGGACTCAGAGGAGGATTAGGGAGCAGAGCTCAGTCAGCACACGGACTGACAGACTGACGGACAGGCAGGCACCAGGAGTGGCCACTCGCCGCTCCCATGGTGGCCCCAGCTGTGCCCTGTGGCACCGTGGCCACTTGGGACGTGTCACAGCCCCTGGGGGCCTGGGTGGGTCCCTCTGGGCAGCAGCAGCAGCCCCTGGACTGTGCCTTACAGAGTGGAACTGCCACCCCTGTCCCGTCCCTGGGGCCTGGGCTGTGTGGGGCTGGCCCCAGGCTGTGTCTGTGTCCCCTTCCCTAGGGACCCCGGGCTGTGTGGGGCTGTCCCCAGGCCCTGTCCCCTTCCCTGGGGACCCCGGGCTGTGTGGGGCTGTCCCCAGGCCCTGTCCCCCCTGCCTGTGCAGCGCGGGGGTGCCCAAACAAACCCCAATAAAGGGCTGAGGTTGTTGCTGACCCCTCCTGTCCTGCTCCGTGGCAGGGGGTGCCCAGGCTGTCCCCGCGGGGCTCACCCTGTCACCAGCAGCCTGCCCGGGCTGAGGGACGCTGACAGCAGCACGGTCACACCTGAGGCCACTTTATTGGAGTCGCCAGGGGCGGGGCTGAGGTCACTGCACCTCCAGGGCATCTATCACGGCCTGGGTGAAATCCATGGAGGTGGAGTAGCCCCCCATGTCCGCCGTGCGCACCTGCAAGGAGACGGGAGGTTAGGGGGGGACCAGCAGGGGCCCTGCCAGAGTGGGGTCCCCCCGGCCCCAGGCTGGGCTGTGGCACTCTGGGGTTGGGCTCCCTGGAGCCCTCGGCGCCCCCAAAACTGTCCCTGTGCCTTGGGGACGTGTGGAGGGGCTGCTGACCCCTCTGCCCCAGAGTCTGGTCTGGGCTTTGGCTCCAGCATTGCCCCCCCAGCTCAGCAGCCCCGTGCCCCCAAAAGCTGCCCCAGGGCAGGGCAGGGCTGCAGGGAAGCTTGGACCCTTTATTAGCAAAGCAGAGTACAGAGCACAACACGATGGCACAGCCCCGGGGGCACCAGGCCTGGCCCCAGGGCACAGCGTTATGGGATGGGCTCCCAGTTCCCCAATCCCCATGGGCTGGGGGGCACGGGGTCACCTCCCCACCCCGTGCCATGGCTGGAGTGTGCCAGGGTCACCCTGTGGCACGGGGACCCTGTGCCAGCAGCTGCCAAGGGGGCACAGGGTGGGGGTGCCACCCTGTTTGTTTATTGCTGGAAGCTGCACGGGATGGGCCCAGCGGGAATGGGGTCACGGGGGTCCCGTGGGAATACAGATCCCACAGCCACACTGGTCCCACAGCCACAGGGATCCCCTGGGAGAATGGGGTCCCACAGTCCAAGGTCCTGTTCCCACAGGGATCCCACAAATCCCACTGGTCCAACAGAATGACCCCACAGGAATTGGAGGGGGTCCTGTAGTCAGGGATCCCATGGGAATGGGGTCCCACAGTCCCAGGGTCCCATTCTCAAAGGGATCCCACAAATCCCACTGGTCCAATAGCCTGGATGACCCCACAGGAATGGGGGAGGGTCCCATAGTCAGGGATCCCATGGGAATGGGGTCCCACAGTCCCAAGGTCCCATTCTCGAAAGGATCCCACAAATCCCACTGGTCCAACAGAATGACCCCACAGGAAATGGAGGGGGTCCCATAGTCAGGGATCCCATGGGAATGGGGTCCCACAGTCCAAGGTCCTGTTCCCACAGGGATCTGAGAATCCCACTGGTCCCACAGGGATAATAATCCAGTAATGGGGATCCCATGGGAATGGGGGGTCCCAGAGCCATGGCGGGTGGTCCCAATGTCCCTAGGAGCTGCCTATGATTTGGGGGCGCTGCCCCATCCCCCCAAAACCACCCAGGGAACCCCAAACTCCGCACTGGGCGCCTCCTGTGGGGATGGGGAGGGGTTCCTGGGGTTCCCTCCTCCCTGGCGGGGCTGGGAGGGGTTTGGGGAGGAGCTGAGGCGCTGGGGGAGCTGCTGGGGGGCCTGAGCCCCATAGCTGGGGTGCAGGGGGGCCTAAGCCCCATAGTTGGGGTGCAGGGGGGCTAAGCCCCATAGTTGGGGTGCAGGTTGTCAATGACGGACTTGACGAAGTCGGAAGTGGTGGAGTAACCGCCCAGGTCCCGGGTCCTGACCTGCAAATCCAACACAGGGAGGGGAGAAACGGGGAAAGGCTCTGGTGAACAATGAGGGAACGGCTGGGACAGGGACAGGGACAGGACAGCAGAGAGAGACAGCAGGGACCCTCCACAGCCCTGCCAGGACCTCTGGGGGGAATGGGGACATGGACAGGTCCCTGAGAGCCCTGCCAGGACCTGGGGTGGAGATGGGGCTATGGAACATCCCTTGAGAACCCTGGGGTGGGAATGGGGACATGGAGAGGTCCCTGAGAGCCCTGTTGGGATTTGGGGCTGTGGAACATCCCTGAGAGTCCCTCCAGGACCTGCAGTGGGAACAGGGATGTGAGAACGTCCCTGAGAGCCCTGGGATGAGAATGGGGACATGGACAGGTCCCTGAGAGCCCTGCCAGGACCTGGGGTGGACATGGGGACATGGAACATCGCTGAGACCCCTGTTAGGATCTGGGGTGGACATGGGGCTCTGGAACATCCCTGAGAGTCCTGCCAGGACCTGTGGTGTGGGAATGGGGCTGTGGAACATCTCTAGAGAACCATTCCAGACCTGGGGTGGACATGCGGACATGGAGAAGTCCCTGAGAGCCCTGAGGTGGCAACAGGGCTGTGGAATGTCCCTTGAGAGTCCTGCCAGGACCTGGGGTGGGAATGGGGACATGGAGAAGTCCCTGAAAGCCCTGGGGTTGCACTGGGGCTGTGGAACATCCCTTGAGAACCATAGCAGGACCTGGGTGGACATGGAAAGGTCCCTGAGAACCCTGCCAGGACCTGGGGTGGGAATGGGGCTGCAGAAGGTCCCTGAGAGCCCTCCCAAGAACCCAAATGCAGCCAAGGCCATGGTGGATCCCCCAGCCCTGCTAGAAGCCCTTCCTGGGCCAGGACATGACCACAGGGGCTGGACACAGCACTGGGCCTGGGATTGCAGCTGGAGAGAGGAGAGGAACCAGAATTGCAGCTGGGAAGAGAAGAAGAACCCAAATTCCAGCTGGGAAGAGGAGAAGAACCCAAATTCCAGCTGGGAAGAGGAGAAGAACCCAAATTCCAGCTGGGAAGAGGAGAAGAACCCAAATTCCAGCTGGGAAGAGGAGAAGAACCAGAACTGCAGCTGGGAAGAAGAAGAGAGCAGGCAGAGAAGGTGACCCAGGCACCCGCAGCCCTACCCCTGCCCCGCACTCACTTTTCCACCTTTGATCACCTTCTTCACGGCGTCCGAGATCATGTTGGAGTGGTATTCCAGGCTGGAACGGGGGGCAAGCGGGGGTCAGCCCCTCAGAAGCCCCCCAGACCCCCCAAACCCCCCTCAGAGCCCAGCACGTACTTGAGGTGCCGCAGCATGTTGGAGGCCGAGAGCAGCATGGCCGTGGGGTTGGCGATGTTCCTGCCCACGGCCTGGGCGAAGGGGTGCCGGGCTCCCTGCGGGACACGGGGCACGGTGACAGGGCCGTGCCACCCTGCCAGCCGTGGGCACGCTGCCCTGGGGCGCCCCGGGGTGCCCACCCCTCCTCACCATCTCGAACACGGCGTACTCGGCGCTGTAGCTCTCGCCGGGCACGACGCCGGCGCCGCCCACCAGCCCCGCCGCCAGGTTGTCCACGATGTTCCCGTACAGGTTGGGCATCACCAGGACGTCAAACTGGTAGGGATTCTGCACCAGCTGGGATGGGATGGGAATGGGAATGGGGCTGGAACAGCTGGGGGGAAGCTCAGCCCCACTCTGGGACAGGGGGCAGAGCCCAGCTGTGGTGGGGCGGGATGAGATCTGAGGTGTCTCCAACCCAGATCCTTCCATGATGGCACAACTGCCTGGGGCAGCAGAGAGGGGAGTGGGGAGTTTTTAGGGACTGAAGGGGAATTATTAGGGACAGAAACACAGCCAGCCCCAGTGAGGCTGCAGGAACCCAGGTCCCCAAATCCCCCCCAAATTCCCCCCAGGAGCAGCACTGGGATAGCCCTGGAGCCCAGGTGGGACAGAGCTGGGAATGCTGGGAATGCTGGGGGGGCACCTGCCTGGCACGGGGACAACCCTCGGCCAGGTGGGCTCGGTGTGCCCAGGCTTGGAGGTTCCAGCTCCTCAGGGAGGGTGGGAAGGGATCAGGGACAGGGACAAGGGATGGGGACACGCTCAGGGGCGTGGCCAGTCGGGGGGTGTGGCCCGGGGGCGTGGCTCACCTGCATGCAGCAGTTGTCGATGATCATGGTGTCGAATTTGATCTTGGGGTACAGCTCTGCCACCTCCTTGCAGCACTGCAGGAACAGCCCATCCCCCAGCTTCCTGCACAGGGAACACCAGGACGGGTTGGGGGACAGCAGAGGAATCCCAAAGGCTGCAGGGACCCAGCAGGAACTGCAGGGACCCTGCAGGAACTGGGATCTGTGACACCCTTTGGGGGTCCTCACGCTGGTTTTCCCCCCCTCTCCCTGATGGGAAGGGGATTTGTCCCAGGTGGGAGGTGCAGGAGGAGCTGTCCAGGTGCTCCCATCAATGATCCCAGAGCTTGGGATTCTGCAGGAGTGACCCCAAGCCAATGATCCCACAATCCATGGGGACAGAGTTGCTGCCCTGGGAATATCTGGACACTGATTTACCAATAAATGTGATCAGCTGTAGGTCAGGGTCTGCTCACCCCTGGCTGGGAGCAGAATGAGGGAAAAGCCCCAATCCCAGGGAAATCCTGATGGCCCTCACTCCAACCCCAGTGTCCAGCCTGGCCTTGGGCACTGCCAGGGATCCAGGGGCAGCCCCAGCAAATCTGGGAATTCCAGCCCAGGCAGGAATTCCTTGCCAAGATCCCAGCCCAATCTCCCCTTTCCCAGTGGGAGCCATTCCCTGGCTCCTGTCCCTGCAGGCCTTGTCCCCAGCCCCTCTCCAGCTCTCCTGGAGCCCCTGCAGGGACTCTGAGCATTCCCTGGATTTTCCCTTCTCCAGGGAGAATTCCCAGCTCTCCTAGAGCAGAGGGGCTCCACAATCCTGGAATGGTTTGGGTGGAGAGGGACCTTGAAGTTTATTGACACCTTCCAGCACCCCAGGCTGCTCCAGCCTGGCCTTGGGCACTGCCAGGGATCCAGGGGCAGCCACAGCTGCTCTGGGAATTGCAGCCCAGCCAGGAATTCCTTGCCAAGACCCCACCCCAACCTCTCTGTTTCCACCTTGAAGCCCTTTCCCCCTCTCCTGCCACTGCAGGTGTCCTGGAGCCCTGCGGGTCACACTGGGGTCACCCCGCTGCGGCTGAGGGGACAGGGGTGACAGTGGCACTCACACAGCTGAGGGGACAGGGGGTGACAGTGGCACTCACACAGCTGAGGGGACAGGGGTGACAGTGGCACTCACACAGCTGAGGGGACAGGGGGTGACAGTGGCACTCGCACAGCTGAGGGGACAGGGGTGACAGTGGGTGACAGTGGCACTCACACAGCAGAGGGGACAGGGTGACAGTGGCACTCACACAGCTGAGGGGACAGGGGTGACAGTGGCACTCACATGATGTTGGCCTTGTGCACAGCCGTGACCTTGGCCCGGCCCTTCTTGGTGGCGTAGTCGAAGGCGAACTTGGCGATGCGCTGGGACTTGGCCCTGGTGATGATCTTGAGGCACTCGATGACGCCCTTGGCACTCTGGGGACACAGCGGGGCTGTCACAGCCCGGCCACCGCCACCGCCACCCCCGCTGGCCCCGCCGGCTCCGGCCTCTCTTCCCTGCCCTATTGGTACTATTATTTTAAATTATTATTATTATTATTATTATTATTATTATTATTATTATTATTATTATTATTATTGATTTTTGTTTTACTATTATTAATTTTAGTTTTATTATTATTAATTTTTATTACTATTATTTATTATATTACCTTCCCTATTATTATTTTCATCATAATTATTATTAATTATCTTCCCTTCCCTATTATTATCATTACCATCATCATTATCATCATTATTATTAATAATATTTATTATCTTCCCTTCCCCCTCCTTATATTTATTATTACTAGTACTATTATTATCATTACTATTAGTTATTATTATTCACCATAATTTATTAAATATTTATTAAATAAATTAAATAATTTATTAATAAAAATCACCATATATTTATTATGTGTTACATGTATTATTGTATCGATTATTCTTACACGTATTCATTATTATTTTATTATTATAATTATTTTATTTTTATTTATTATTTTTATTATTTTATTGTTATATTTATTATTTTATTCTTACACGTACTTATTATTAAATTATTATTAATTCTTATCATCGGGATTTTTACAATTAAATATTTCTTATCATTAGAATTTTGTTCCAATTACTATATATTTCTTATTATCACCATTTTGTTTCAATAACTGAATTGTTCTCATCATCATCACCACCACTTCGTTTCAATTATTGAATTTTTCTAATCATCATCATTTTCTTTCAATTATTGAACTGTTCTCATCATCATCATTTTGTTTCAATTATTGAATTGTTCTCATCATCATTTTGTTTCAATTATTGAATTGTTCTCATCATCATCATTTTGTTTCAATTGCTGAATTGTTATCATCATCACCATCACCGCCATCATCATCACAATTTTGTTTCAATTATCAAATTGTTCTTATCATAACTTTGTTTCAATTATGGAATTATTCCCATCACCACTTTGTTTTAATTATTAATTTGTTCTAATCTCAGCCCAGATTTGCCTTTTCTGTGCAGTTCTCCCCGCCGGTGTCTCCATCCTGGCCAGGGCTGAGCCAGGACAATGTCCAAGTGCCACTGTCCCCTGTGCCAGGCACTGTCCCCGCTGCAGCCACCCCAGTGCTCCCTGGGGCTGGGTGTGTTCCTATCCCCAAACGTTCCCCAATCCCACGGCTCCAGGCAGGTCCAGAGTGTGCTGAGCAGGGAATCAGGGAACCATGGAATGGGGTGGCTTGGGGACACCTTGGAGTTTATCCCATCCCACCCAGGGACACCTCCCACCATCCCAGGGGGATCCAAATCCATCCAGCCTGGCCTTGAGCACTGCCAGGGATCCAGGGTTGGGAATTCCCAGGAGTTCTCTGGGAATTCCAGCCCAGGCAGGAATTCCTTGCCAAGATCCCAGCCCAATCTCCCCTTTCCCAGTGGGAGCCATTCCCTGGCTCCTGTCCTTGCATCCCTTGTCCCCTTGTTTTACAATCCCTGACCCCTATCCATAAAATCCAACCACTCCTTTTGCCATTTTTTCCCCTTTTTCCCCCCTTCCTCTCCAGCTCTCCTGGAGCCCCTGTGGGGACTCTGAGGAGCCCCTGGAGCTGTGTCCTGTGCAGGTGCCACTGCAGGTGTCCCAGGCTGTGCCCTGTCCCACCTCGTGCTCCAGGGAGCTGTACTCGCCCTCCGTCTGCTCCCGGATGATCACCAGGTCCAGGTTGTTGTGCCGGGTCTGGTAGCCCGAGAGGCTCTTCACGTGCACCACGTTGGCAAACAGGTCCAGCTTCCTCCTGGGGGACACGGGGACATGGGGACACGGGGACACAGGGATACAGGGACACGGGGATACAGGGACACAGGGACATGGGGACAGGGTCACCGGGGCTGCTCCGGGGTCACCATGTCCCCTCTGGGCGATGGGGACACAGCTGGGGCCACCTCCCCTCTGCAGGACCCCAGGGTGAGCAGGGACAGCTCCTGGCCAGGGATGGTCCCTCAGGAGTTTGGCTTCCCAATAACTCATTAATTATTAATTAATGGGGTTTTCCCAGTGACAAATTCTGAAGGCCACTTCACCACCTCCAGAATTTTCAGGGAAGGAGGATGAGTCAGCAGGGGCAACTCCAGGCTATGGAGTTTTGTCTCCCAATAACTCCTTAATTAATAATTAATGTTTTTTCCCCGGTGACTGTCCCCTCCAAGTCCTTGAGGTCACCCCCTCTGCAGGACCCCAGGGTGAGCAGGGACAGCTCCTGGCCAGGGATGGTTCCTCAGGAGTTTGGCTTCCCAATAACTCATTAATTATTAATTATTAATTAACGGGGTTTTCCCAGTGACAAATTCTGAAGGCCAGTTCACCACCTCCAGAATTTCCAGGGAAGAAGGATAAGTCAGCAGGGGCAACTCCAGGCTATGGAGTTTTGCTTCCCAATAACTCATTAATTATTAATTAACAGGGTTTTTCCAATGACAAATTCTGGGATCCACCCCAGCATCTCCAGAATTTCCAGGGAAGAAGGATGAGTCAACAGGGGCAGCTCCAGGCTGTGGAGCTTTGCTTCCCAATAACTCATTAATTATTAATTAATGGATTTTTCCCCATTGACTGTTCCCTGCAAGTCCCAGGGGACACAACTGGGGCCACCCCTGCCTCTGCAGGACCCCAGGGTGAGCAGGGACAGCTCCTGGCCAGGGATGGTCCCTCAGGAGTTTGGCTTCCCAATAACTCATTATTATTAATTATTAATTAACGGGGTTTTCCCAGTGACAAATTCTGAAGGCCACTTCATGATCTCCAGAATTTCCAGGGAAGAAGGATGAGTCAACAGGGGCAGCTCCAGGCTATGGAGTTTTGCTTCCCAATAACTCATTAATTATTCCCAATGACAAATTCTGGGATCCACCCCAGCATCTCCAGAACTTCCAGGGAAGCAGGATCAGCCAGCAGGGGCAGCTCCAGGCTATGGAGTTTTGTCTCCCAATAACTCATTAATTAATAATTAATGTTTCATCCACAGTGACTGTTCCCTCCAAGTCCCCGGGGACACAATTGGAGTCACCTCCCCTGCAGGACCCCTCAGGGTCCCACTGAAATTTTGTTTCCCAGCCCACACAGAATCCCTCAGCCTTTTCCTCTCGCCCATAACTCATTAATGATTAATTAATTAATTTTCCCCACCTGAGCCTCATGTCATAGGATGCCAGGTCTCCCTTGTACTCCATGGGTGTGTGAATCTTCCCTGCAGGACACAGAGCGGGGTCAGGACACGGGGAATTGTCCCAATATGCCACAAAACCCTCCCCTGGCACAGCCTGCGGGGTCAAGGGGAGGATGGGACAGGGACAAGGACAGGGCCAGGTGCTCACCAATGAGGGCCACCTTGCTCTCCTTCATGGAGTCCACCACCCGGTCCAGCTTCTCCTCGGACGCCGTGTTCTGCACCTCGCTCAGGTGGTGCTCGTCAAAGATCACGGGGACATTGCCAGCCTGGGACAGCGACAGGGACAGGGACAGGGCCACCCACGGTCACCCCACAGGAGCCCTGAGCCAGCCAGGGCCGTGCTCGGGGACAGGAGGGGTCCCCTCAGCGCCAGTGATGGAATCATGGGGTGTTTCCCTTGGGAAAACCCTCTGAGGTGACCCCAGCACTGCCAAGGCCACCCCTTGGGATGTCCCCAAGTGTCACATCCACAGGGCTGGTAAATCCCCCCAGGGATGGGGATTCCCCTACTACCTTGGGGAGCCATTTTTAGGAGGAATGATCCCAACATCCCAAATCCAATTATCCCAAATCCCTCCAGGAATGGGGACCCACCCTCTCTGCCTGTGGGACACACAGGGACACTCAGGGACAGGCAGGAACATGCAGGGACACTCAGGGACACTCAGGGACAGGCAGGATCATGCAGGGACACTCAGGGACATGCAGGGACTTGTAGGGATACACAGGGACATGCAGGGACACTCGGGGACAAGCAGGGACACCAGGGACATTTAGGGACGCGCACGGGGACACAGGGACACTACGTAACACACAGGGACAAGCAGGGACACTCAGGGACATGCAGGGACACTCAGGGATGCTGAGGGACATGCAGGGACACTCAGGAACAAGCAGAGACACAAAGGGACATTTAGGGACACACAGGGACACTCAGGGACAGGCAGAGACACACAGGGACACTCAGGGACATTTACGGACACTAAGTGACACACGGGGACAAGCAGGGACATTTAGGGATGCCCAGGACACACAGGGACAGGCAGGGACATTTAGGGACACGCAGGGATACTCAGGAACATGCAGGGACAAGCAGGGAGATTTAAGGACGCCCAGGACACACAGGGACACCCAGGGCACACAGGGACACTCAGGGTCATTTAGGGACACTCAGGGACACTCGGGCCAGCGGCTGCTGCTGTCCCCTGGCCATGCCATACCTTGAAGACCTCCTTGACAGCGTGCATGAGCTCCGGGCCCACGCCGTCCCCTGGCAGCATTGTCACCTGGAATGTCCCCTCAGCCCTGTGGGACTGCAGGGACACAGCGGGGTCACCCCAAACCAGCCCCAAACCGGGCCAGAGGGACCCCCAGGCCCTGAGCCACATCACACCCACAGGGACACGGAGTGATGGGGACACGGGGACACGGAGTGTCTGGGTTGGGAATGCCCTGCAGGGCCAAGGCCACCACTGAGCATTGTCCCCAAGTGTCACAGGGTTGGGTAATGCCCCAGGGATGGGGACTCCACAGCTGTGCAGGGCTGGACAGGAGGAAAACTCCCACAATGTCCCCACAATGTCCTCCCAAGGGACCCCCGGGGACATCCAAGCCTCTCCTGGCCCAGCCTGGGGCCGTGTCCCTTTGTCCTGTCCCTGTCCCCAGCTGTCCCCTCCTGGCAGAGCCACAGGGTCCCCCCCTGATCCCCCTTTTCTCCAGGCTGAGCCCCCTCCCCAAATCCCTCCTGTCCCTGGGCACCCTTGTCCTGAGGGGCCCAGAGCCAGCCCAGGGGGAGCTGTCCCTGTCCCTGTCCCTGTCCCGAGGCCACCCGGGGGTGACACCAGCCCTGAGCACACCCAGCACCATGGAGGGCCTTGCTCTGCTCAGCACTGCCAGAATAACCTGTGCCTCTGCCCAGAGGGATCCTGAGAGCCCCCGGCACAGCCCCGCGCTCCTAAATCCCCTCATCCCTGCCCTCAGGATCCCATGGAATTCTGGACACCCATTTTTAGGAGGAATTTTTCCAATATCCCACCCAAATCCCTCCAGGGATGAGGTCTCCCAGTTTCTCTTCCCAGGAGGAATTTCCCCAATATCCAGGGACACCCCAGTGCTCCTAAATCCCTTCATTCCTTCTCCCTGCCCTCAGGAACTCCTGGAATTTTGCACAGCCATTTTAGGAGGAATTTCCCTAACAATCCACCCAAATCCAGGGATGAGGTCTCCCAGTTTCTCTTTCCAGGAGGAATTTCCCCAATATCCAGAGACACCCCAGTGCTCCTAAAACCCTTCATTCCTTCTCCCTGCCCTCAGGAACTCCTGGGATTCTGCACAGCCATTTTAAGAGGAATTTCCCCAGTATCCCACCCAAATCCCTCCAGGGATGAGGCCTCCCAGTTTCTCTTCCCAGGAGGAATTTCTCCAATATCCCAGCACAGCCCTGTGCTCCTAAATCCCTTCATTCCTTCTCCCTGCCCTCAGGAACTCCTGGAATTTTGGACAGGCATTTTAGGAGAAATTTCCCTAATAATCCACCCAAATCCAGGGATGAGGCCTCCCCATTACTCTTTCCAAAAGGAGTTTTCCCCAATTTCCCAGCACAGCCCCATGTTCCTAAATCCCCTCATCCCTGCCCTCAGGAACTCCTGGAATTTTGCACAGCCATTTTAAGAGGAATTTCCCCAATATCCCACCCAAATCCCTCCAGGGATGAGGTCTCCCAGTTTCTCTTCCCAGGAGGAATTTCCCCAATATCCAGGGACACCCCAGTGTTCCTAAATCCCTTCATTCCTTCTCCCTGCCCTCAGGAACTCCTGGAATTTTGGACAGGCATTTTAGGAGGAATTTCCCTAACAATCCACCCAAATCCAGGGATGAGGTCTCCCAGTTTCTCTTTCCAGGAGGAGTTTTCCCCAATATCCCAGCACAGCCCTGTGTTCCTAAATCCCCTCATTCCTTCTCCCTGTCCTCAGGAACTCCTGGAATTTTGGACAGCCATGTTTAGCAGGAATTTCCCAATATCCCACCCAAATCTTTCCAAGGATGGGGACTCTCCCCTTGTTTTTCCAGGAGAAATTTCCCCAATACCCAGGCATGGCCCAGTGTTCCTAAATCCCTTCATTCCTTCTCCCTGCTCTCAGGAACTCCTGGAATTTTGGACAGCCATTTTTAGGAGAAATTGCCCCCATATCCCACCCAAATCCCTCCAGGGATGAGGACTCTCCCCTTCTCCTTCCAGGAGGAATTTCCCCAGTATCCAACCCCATATCCAGGGACACCCCAGCGCTCCTAAATCCCTTCATTCATTCTCCCTGCCCTCAGCACCTCCTGGAATTTGCCAAACCCCATTTTGGTGGCCCAGACCACAAGAGAACCTCACTGATCACTCCTGGGATGTCCCACCCACCCCTTCCCTTCCTTCCCCAGCCTGGAATTCCCTGTGGAATTCCAGCAGGAACCCCCCAATCCCAGCCCAGGGAATTCCCTGCCAGCAATGCCAGGGAAACTCCAAACCCCCAGTGGGAATGGGGAAGGAAGGAGGGAGGGAGGGAAGGAAAGCTGAGAGTCACAAATGGGGAGCTTTAAATAAGCTGGAATCAAATGTCCAGAGCACAAATGTGAAATACCAGGAGGCAGAGCTGAGGGAAGGGCAGCGCCTCAAGGTCACACCCAAGGCTGAGCCCTTCCCTCAGCCATATTCCCAAGGAATCAGGGAATTTTCTGGCTGGGAAAAACCCCAGAGACCCCCCCCAGCACTGGCCATGTCCCCAGGTGCCACCTCCACAGGGATGTCAAACCCCACCACGCTCCCCAAGAAGGAATCCCCAATGTCCCACTCAATCTGACCCCTCACCAACCCCCCAGACTGAACCCCCCAAACCCAATGTCCCACCCAAACCTCCCCTGAGCTTTTCCCAAACCCCCCAGCCCCTCCTCTCCTCTCAGGGAGTTTGGGGGGTCAGGGCTCCCCCCTGAGCCCCTTGGCCCCCCCAGATCCCCTGCTCACCTTGGCCTGGGCTTGCTGCAGGAGGGTGGCCGAGGTGCCCAGCGCCCGCCATGCCCCGAGGCTCTGGGCACGCAGGAGCCCCTGCGGGTGCCACAGGTCAGAGAGCCCCGCCAGGGGCACGGGGTGCCCCCCAAAACCCTCCCCGAGCCAAAAATGTCACCCCCGAAATGACACCCCCACAACCCAGCCTGAAACTCGTCCATCCCCAAACTGAACCCCCCCGGCCCTCACCTCACGCTCTGCCCCACACAGACCCCCCAGGCCCGAGTGAACCCCCAGACCCGAGTGAACCCCCTCACTGACCCCCCCCCAAGACCCGACTGAATCCCCAGACCCGTCTGACCTCTCAGTGACCCCCCCAGACCCGTCTGACCCCTCACCAACCCCCCAGACTGAACCCCCCAAACACATCTGACCCCCCAGACCCGTCTGATCCCTCACTGACCCTGTCCGGCCCCCAGTGACCCCCTCAAGCCCTTACTGACCCCCCCTACTCTCACTGACCCCTCACTCACCCCCCCAGACCCCGTCTGACGCCCCCACCCCTCACGGACGCCCCCAGTCCTCACTGAGACCCCCCCCCCAGACCCTCCCAACCCTCACTCATCCCTCCCTGACCCTCCCAGCCCTCACTGACCCCCTCAAGCCCTCACTGACCCCTCACGGACCCTCCCAGCCCTCAGTGACCTCTCACAGCCCAGAGAACGATGAGGTCAGACCCCGTTTGACCCCCCTGACCCTGTCCGGCTCCCCCATACCCGATGTCCCACCCCAGAGCGATGTCCCCGCTCATTCCGTGCCCTCAGTCCCCGCGGCTGAGCCCGCTGTCCCCTCAGCGCCCTTCTCCCGTCCCCCGCTCACCGCCGCCGCCGCCCGTCCCGCGCTGAGCGCCGCCATCTCTGCGAGCCCACAACGCACCGCGGCAAAGGGGCGGGGCGCAGAGTGACGTCACAGAGGGCGGGGCCTCGCTGGCCCTGTGGCGCCCCCTGGCGGACGAGCGAGATAGCGCGGGAATGGGACCCGCCAGTGTCCCACAATGTCCCCCGGGGACCCCCCAGTGTCCCACAATGTCCCCCTGGGATCCCCCCCCCCCCCCCCCCAGTATCTCACAATGTCTGCCAGGGACACCCAGTGTCCCCCTGGGACCCCCCCAGTGTCCTCCCAGGGACCTCCCCAGTGTCCCCACGATGTCCCCCTGGGATACACTCAATGTCCCACAATGTCCTCCGGGGACTCCCCCAATGTCCCCACAGTGTCCCCCTGGGATTCCCCCAGTGTCCCACAATGTCCCCCAAGGACTGCCCCAGTGTCCCACAATGTCCCCCAAGAACCCACCCAATGTCCCCCCAGGACCCCCACAATGTCTCCTCAGTGCCCCCCCAGTGTCCCCCTGGGACCCCCCACAATGTCCCCCTCCAATGTCCCCCTGGGACCCCATTGGGACCCCCACAATGCCCCCCTCCAATGTCTCCCTGGGACCCCACCAAGGTCCCCCCAGGGACTCCCCAGTGTCCCCCCAAGGACCCCCGCAATGTTGCCCCAAGTGTCCCCATGGACCCCTCCAATGTCCCCTCAGTGTCCCCCCAGGGAGTCCCCAGCATTCCCCAATGACTCCCCTATGTCCTGCCTGGGACCCCCTCAATGTCCCCTCAGGGACCCCCCCAGTGTCCCCCCAGGTGACTCCTGGGGACACCCAGTGATGCCCCCCTCCCGAAGCCCCGCTGTGTCCCTGACTGTCCCCCCGCACTCATCCCGGTGTCCCCAAGGCCCCCAGGCCCTCCTTGGTGACACAGGACACGGAGCTCTTGTCTTTATTGCACAGGCAGGGAGGGGACCCCGCTGTCCCCAGCGGCGCCACCTCTGCCACCCATCCAGCAGGGACACGGCCGGGAGCAGCTGCCAGGGGACAGGGATACCCCAGGGGGGCTGGGGGTGTCCCCTCAGGGTGTCCTCACAGGGTGTCCCTGGGAGTGTCCATGGGGGTGTCCATGGGGGTGTCCTCACAGGATGTCCATGGGGTGTCCTTGGGGTGTCCTTGGGGTGTCCCTGCAGTGTCCTGGGGGTGTCCCTGGGGTGCCCCTGGCAGTGTCCATGGGCTGTCCCTGGCGGTGTCCATCGGGCTGTCCCTGGTGGTGTCCGTGGGCTGTCCCTGGCGGTGTCCCTGCATTGTCCTGGGGGTGTCCCTGGGGTGTCCCCGGTGTGTCCCCAGGGTCACTTTTTGAGGAGCTGTGCCCGGGCCCGGTTGAGCCTCTCAGCCAGGGCGCCGTCGGTGCCGGGGGAGCACCGGGACAGCACCAGGCTCATCTCGGCCTCGTTCTTGCGCTCCATGGCCGCCTCGGCCGCCTGCTCCAGGTCCCTGCGACACCAGAGAGCCGTGAGGGGACAGCACGGGGACACAGGGCACCCCCACCTTCTCATCACTGTCCCACCGCCCTGGTGGCTCCTGGTGTCCCCAAAGCCTCCTGTGGGTGTCACCCCCCAGATCCCCACTGCTGCCCCACAGGGAGTTCCACTGCGTGCTTCCAGATCCCCACGAGGGTCCCCTGGATGTCCCCATGAGGGTTCCCACGATGTCCCCCCAACAGGGGTCCCATGGATGTCCCCTGAAGGATCCCCTGGATGTCCCCCTGAGGGTCCCCTGGATGTCCCCCGATAGTGCCCAGGATGTTCCCTGAGGGTCCCTGGATGTCCCGACTGAGGGTCCCCAGGATGTCCCCATGAAGGTCCCCTGGATGTCCCCACCTGAGGATCCCCTGGATGTCCCCACCTGAGGATCCCCTGGATGTCCCCCCACGAGTATTCCTGGGATGTCCCCCTGAGGGTCCCCCAGATGTCCCCCTGATGGTCCCCTCACTATCCCCACAAGGATCCCCTGCATGTCCCCGTGAAGGTCCCCTGGATGTCCCCACCTAAGTATCCCCGGGATGTCCCCCGAGGATCCCCTGGATGCCACCCCAAGAATGTCCCCCCTGAGTGTCCCCTGGCTGTCCCCACTAGGATCCCCTGGATGTCCCCCCATGAAGATCCCCTGAATGTCCCCGCACTGAGGGTCCCCAGGCTGTCCCCCGAGGGTTCCCAGGCTGTCCCCCGAGGGTTCCCAGGATGTCCCCTGAGGGTCCCTGGATGTCCCCAGAGGGTCCCTGGGTGTCCCCAGCGCACCCCACGAGGACGAAGGCCTTGACGCGCTGCTCGGGCGGCACACGCGGCGCGTATTTCTTGGCCTCGTAGCGGTTGTGGTGCTTCACTGCCACCTCCACAAAGGGCTGGGGAGGGAGGAAGAGCAGGGAGAGGTGAGGAAGAGCAGGGAGAGGTGAGGAAGGGCAGGGAGAGGTGGGCAGAGGAGGATGGAGGGGCTGGAGAGGGGAGGAAGAGGGTGGGAAGAGGGAGAAGGAAGGAAAATGGTGGAAGAACAGGAATGGAAGGGAATGGAGAGATGGAGATGGGAGGAAGAGGATGGGAGGGTTGGAGAGAGGAGGAAGAGGATGGTGGAGGTGGAAAGGGGAGGAAGAGGATGGGAAGGCAACGATGGGAGGACTGGAGAAGGAGGAAGAGGATGGGGGAGATGGAGAAGGGAGGAAGAGGGTGGGAGGTAAGAGAGGGAAGAGTGTGGAAGAGCTGGAATGGGGAGGAAGAGGATGGGAGGGAGAGGATGGATGGGTTGGAGAAGGGAGGAAGATGGGAAGGCAGAAGGGAGGAAGAGGATGGGGAGATGGAGCAGGAGAGAAGGAGATGGTAGAGCTGGGGAGGGGAGGAAGAGAATGGGAGAGATGAAGAAGGGAGGAAGAGGATGGAAAGAGATGAAGAGGGGTGGAAGGGTGAACTGGAACATGGAGGAAGATGATGGGAAGAATGGGACCTCTAGAGAAGGAGGAAGAGGGTGGGAGGGTTGGAGAGGGCGGAAGAAAAGGGTGGGAAGGGCAGGGAGGGGAGGAAGAGGATGGTGGAGCTGGAGAGGGGAGGAAGAGGAGGGCAGAGTGGGCATGGGGAGGGAGGGGGTCAGAGGGCTGAAGAAGGCAGGAAGAGGATGGGAGAATGGAGAGGAAGAGGATGGGAGGGCAGGGAGGGGAGGGAGGAAGACGAGGGGGTGACTGAGGCAGCCCAAGCTCTCACCAGGTACCCAATGGGCGACTTCTTGCTCTTGGAGAACTTCTCCATCTCCTCCCAGTCCCCGCGGGTGGCCAGGGCATTGATCTTCAGCCACCAGTACCTGGGCACAGGGGCACAGGGGCTCGGGGCTGTCCCTGAGCCGTCGCCAGCGCCCCCAGGGCCCGCGCCCACCTCTTGTCCGGGATCCTGAAGTCCCGGTAGAGCTGCTCGGCGCGCTTGTGGTGCCCGTCCAGGATGAGGGTGGCCACGGTGTCGTGCAGGGACAGGTCCAGGTAGGGCTTGTCCAGCTCCTCCTGAAGGTGCCGCTGCAGCCGCAGCAGCTTGATCTGCTCCTCTGTGGCCTGGGACACGGGGACAGCCGTGGGTGCCCTGGCCAGCCTTGATGTCCCCAGCCCTGCCCTGGCCCAGCCTTGATGTCCCTGGCCCAGCCCCAGAGTCCCTGTCCCAGCCTCGATGTCCCTGTCCCAGCCTCGATGTCCCTGGCCCATCCTTGAGTTCCCTGTCCCATCCTTGAGTTCCCTGTCCCATCCCTGAGGTCCCTGTCCCGGCCTCAATGTCCCTGTTCCAGTCCCAGAGTTCCTGGCCCAGCCTCAATGTCCCCATCCCAGCCCCAGGGTCCCAGTCCCAATCTGAGGTCCCTTTCCCAGCCCTGTCCCACCCTTGGGGTCCCTCTTCCAGCTCTGTCACAGCCTTGGTGTCCCTGTCCCAGCCCACAGTCCCCATCCCAACCCTGAGGTCCCCGATCCAGCCTTGGTGTCCTTGTCTCAACCTCAATGTCCCCAGCCCAGCCCTGAGGTCCCTTTCCCAGCCCTGTCCCACCCTTGGGGTCCCTGTCCCAACCTCAATGTCCCAATTCCATCCCCTGTGTCCCTGTCCCAGCCCCAGGGTCCCTGTCTCAGCCTTGGTGTCCTTGTCCCATCCTCAATGTCCCCATCCCAGCCCCAGGTCCCCATCCCAACCTGAGGTCCCTTTCCCAGCCCTGTCCCGCCCTTGTGTCCCTGTCCCACCCTTGGGGTCCCTGTCCCAGCCTTGGGGTTCCTGTCCCAGTTCCAGAGTCCCCATACCAGCTTTGGGGTCCGTGTACCAGCCCTGTCCCATCCTTGATTGTCCCTGTCCCAGCCTCAGTGTCCCCATTCCAGCCACGCCCCTGGACAGGCAGCCACTCGCCCAGCCTTGTCCCCAGGGCAGGGACAAGTGACCTCGTCCCTGGTGTCCCTGGTGGCACCTGGGCACTCTCACCTTGGCAGCAAAGTCGTTCTTGGCCTTGTAGAACTCGTCCAGGGCGTTCTGCAGGGCGGCCATGCGGCCCTCGATCCGCTGGGATGGCACGGACATGGCACAGGGACATGGGGACGTGGGGACATGGCACGGACATGGCACGGACATGGGGACATGGCACAGACATGGGGACATGGGACGGACATGGCACGGACATGGGGACATGGCACGGACATGGGGACATGGGACGGACATGGGGACATGGCATGGACATGGCACGGACACGGGGACATGGCATGGACATGGCACGGACACAGGGACATGGCACGGACATGAGGACATGGCACAGACACGGGGACATGGCATGGCCATGGCACAGGGACACAGACAAGGACAGGGCATGGGGACATGGCACAGACATGGGGACATGGCACGGACACAAGGACATGGCATGGACAGAGGGACATGGCACGGCCACGGGGACATGGAGACATGGCACAGGGACACGGACATGGCACAGACACAAGGACATGGCACGGACATGGGGACATGGCACAGACACGGGGGCATGGCATGGCCATGGCACAGGGACACGGACAAGGACAGGGCACAGGGACACGGACAAGGACAGGGCACAGGGACACGGACAAGGCCACGCACAGGGACATGGCACAGACACGGGGGCATGGCATGGCCATGGCACAGGGACATGGCACAGACACGTCATTCCCTGCGTGGGATCCCGGGACAGATCCTGCCCCCCCGGGCAGAATCCCAAACCTGGCACAGGTGGCATGGGACGGGCACGGTGCCCCACAGCCCTGGGGTGCAAACTGGGAAGTTCCCACTCCCACACCCAACCCCTGCCATTCCCCCATCCCAAATCCCGCAATTCCCAGATCCATCCCAATCCCACAATTCCCTCACCACAAACCCCACATTCCCCCATCCCAATCCCACAATTCCCCCACCCCAAACCCCAAATTCCAAATCCCAGATCTCACACCCCGCTGACCCTCTGGCAGTAGCGCAAGTGCACGTGCAGGTTGCCCAGCTCCTGGTAACCCCCCAAACACCTCCAAAACTCCACATTCCTACATCCAGAGCCCCATTCCCACATCCCAAATCCCAGAATTCCCAGTTCCATCCTAAATCCCAAAATTCCCCCACCCCAAACCCCAAACCCCAAACCCCACAAATCCCAAATCCCACAAATCCCAAATCCCAGACCCTACAGACCTTCTGGCAGTAACCCAAGTGCATGTGCAGGTTGCCCAGCTCCTGGTAACCCCCTGAGCACCCCCAAAATGCCCCCAAAACCCCCTGAGCACCCCCAAAACCCCACATTCTCCATCCCAATCCCACAATTCCCCCATCCCAAATCCCAAACCCACAAATCCCAGACCCCACACCCCACTGACCCTCTGGTAGTAGCCCCCCAGCACGTGCAGGTTGCCCAGCTCCTGGTAACCCCCCAAACACCTCCAAAACCCCCTGAGCACCCCCAAAACCCCCTGAGCACCCCCAAAACCCCACATTCCCCCATCCCAAAACCCCACATTCCCCATCCCAATCCCAGAATTCCCCCATCCCAAACCCCAAATCCCAGACCCCAGACCTCACAGACCCTCTGGCAGTGGCCCCCCAGCCTGTGCAGGTTGCCCAGCTCCTGGTAACCCCCTGAGCACCCCCAAAACCCCCTGAGCACCCCCAAAACCCCACATTCCCACACCCAGACCCACATTCCCTCCATCCCAAATCCCACAATTCCCCCATCCCAAATCCCAAACCCCAAATCCCAGACCCCACACCCCGCTGACCCTCTGGCAGTAGCCCAAGTGCATGTGCAGGTTGCCCAGCTCCTGGTAACCCCCTGAGCCCCCCTAAAACCCCCCAAAACCCCACATTCTCCATCCCAATCCCACAATTCCCCCATCCCAATCTCCAAATCCCAGACCCCACACCCCACTGACCCTCTGGCAGTGGCACCCCAGCATGTGCAGGTTGCCCTGGCAACCCCCTGAACACCTCCAAAACCCCCTGAGCATCCCCAAAACCCCCTGACCACCCCCAAAACGCCACATTCCCACATCCCAATCCCACAATTCCCCCGTCCCCCATCCCAAACCCACAAATCCCAGACCCCACACCCCGCTGACCCTCTGGCAGTGGCCCCCCAGCCTGTGCAGGTTGCCCAGCTCCTGGTGACCCCCTGAGCACCCCCAAAACCCCACATTCCCACACTCAGATCCCCCATTCCCACATCCCAAATCCCAAAATTCCCCGTTCCATCCCAAACCCCACAAACCCCAAATCCCAGACCCCATACCCCACTGACCCTCTGGCAGTGGCCCCCCAGCCCGTGCAGGTTGCCCAGATCCTGGTAACGTCCTGAGCACCCCCAAACCCCCACATTCTCCATCCCAATCCCACAATTCCCCCGTCCCAAACCCCACAAACCCCACAAACCCCACAAACCCCACAAACCCCAGCCCCCCCAGACCTTCTGGCAGTAGCCCCCCAGCACGTGCAGGTTGCCCAGCTCCTGGTGGTTGTCGTCCTGGTTGTACAAATCCTTCAGCGTCTCCCGCTCCTGGTGCCGGCAGAACTGCGGGGACGGGGACATTTGGGGTCACCTTCGGGCTCAGGGGACACCCAGGGGGTCAAGGGACACCTTTGGGGTCAAGGGGACACCTTTGGGGTCAAGGGGACACATTTGGGGTCAAGGGGACACCTTTGGGGTCAAGGGACACATTTGGGATCAAGGGACACCTTTGGGGTCATGGGGACACCCAGGGGGCCAAGGGACACATTTGGGGTCATGGGGACACCCAGGGGGTCAAGGGACACCTTTGGGGTCAAGGGACACATTTGGGGTTTTGGAAGAGTTGTTGCCCCAAAGCTGCTCAGGGTGGCTCAGGGGATTTTGGGGGTGCTCAGGAGGTTTTTGGGGCGTTCAGGGGGTTTTTTGGGGTGCTCAGGGGGTTTTTGGGACCACTCAGGAGGTTTTTGGGATGCTCAGGGGGTTTCTGGGGTCGTTCAGGGGGTTTTGGGGATGCTCAGGGGGTTTTCGGGGGGGGTCAGGAGGTTTTTGGAGTGTTCAGGGGTTTTTGGGGTGCTCAGGGGTTTTTGGGGTGCTCAGGGGGTTTTTTGGGGTCACTCAGGGGTTTTTGGGGTGCTCACCTGGCAGTACAGGCTGTGCTCTCAGGGTTTTTTTGGGGTGCTCAAGGTGGTTTTAGGATCACTCAGAGTGTTTTTGGGTTGCTCAGGGTATTTTTGGGCTCACTCAGGGGGTTTTTGGGATGCTCAGGGTGTTTCTGGGGTCGTTCAGGGGGTTTTTGGGGTGTTTAGGGGATTTTTGGGGTGTTTAGGGGATTTTGGGGGTCATTCAGGGGTTTTGGGATGCTCACCTGGTGGTACAGGCTGTGGTGTCAGAGCGTTTTTGGGGTGCTCAGGGGTTTTTGGGGTGCTCAGGGTTTTTTGGGGTCGCTCAGGGTGTTTTTGGGGGGTTTTTGGGGTCACTCAGGGTGTTTTTGGGGTGCTCAGGGGTTTTTGGGGTCACTCAGGGGTTTTTGGGGTGCTCAGGGGTTTTTGGGGTCACTCAGGGGTTTTTGGGGTCGCTCAGGGGTTTTTGGGGTCACTCAGGGTGTTTTTGGGGGGTTTTTGGGGTCACTCAGGGTGTTTTTGGGGGGTTTTTGGGGTCACTCAGGGTGTTTTTGGGGTGTTTTTGGGGCACTCACCTGGCGGTACAGGCTCAGGGCCACGGGCTGGTTCTGCAGGGTCATGAAGAAGGAGCCGCGGTTGAGCTCGTTCTTGAGGTGCAGCACCACCGTGTACACTGTGGGGACAGGGGACACACGGACAGGGGACACACGGACACAGGGACAGGGTTTGGGGCCAGAAGGTTTTGTTGGGGTATTTTTCCTGCACCTCCCAATGCCCTCTGTGCCCCCCTGATCCTCCACGTGCTCCCCCAGACCCCAGGACACCCCCAAAAGGCTCCCCCAGACCCCAAAACATTCCCAAGGGGCTCCCCCAGACCCCAAAATGATCCCAAGCAGCTCCCCTAGACCCTATAACTCTCCCAAGGTGCTTCTCCTGACACCAAAACATTTCCAAAAGGACTCTCCCAGACCCCAAAATGGTCCCAAGGGACTCCCCAAAACCCCAAAATGTTCCCAAGGGACTCCCCAAAGACCCCAAAATGTTCCCAAGGGACTCCCCAAAGATCCCAAAATGGTCTCAGGGGATTCATCCAGACCCAAAGATGTTCTCAAGATGCTCTCCCAGACCCCATAATGTTCCTAAAAGGCTCTCCCAGACCCCAAAATGTTCCCAAGAGGCTCCCCAAGATCCCAAAATGCCCCAAAAGGCTCCTCCCGACCACAAAACATTCCCAAGGTGCTCTCCCAGACCCCAAAATGGTCCCAAGGTGCTCTCCCAGACCCCAAAATGGTCCCAAAGGACTCCTTAAAGCCCCCAAAATGGTCCCAAGGGACTCCCCAAGGCCCCAAAATGGTCCCAAGGGATTCACCCAGACCCCAAAATGCTCCTAGGATGCTCCCTCTGGTCCCAAAACGTTCCCAAGGGGCTCCCCAAGACCCCAAAATGTTACCAAGATGCTCTCCCAGACCCCAAAATGCTCCCAAGGGACTCCTCAAAGACCCCAAAATTATCCCAAGCAGCTTCCCTGGATCCTATAACTCTCCCAAGATCCTCCCCCAACCCCAAAACGTTCCCAAAAGCCTCACCCAGGTCGGTGTCCCCGCTCTCGATGGCTTTGCCCAGGGCCAGTTTGCTCCGTTTCATCTTCAGCAGCAGCGGCACCTGCTCCCCGCTCCGGGGCTCGTACTCCAGCAGCTGCCCGGGGGACACTGGTGTCACCCGGGGGTGGCAGCGCCAGCCCCTGTCCCCTCCCCGGGCCACCAGCCCACCTTGATGGCCAGGGGACACTGGTGTCACCCGGGGGTGGCAGTGCCAGCCCCTGTCCCCTCCCTGGGCCACCAGCCCACCTTGATGGCCAGGGGACACTGGTGTCACCCGGGGGTGGCAGTGCCAGCCCCTGTCCCCTCCCCGGGCCACCAGCCCACCTTGATGGCCAGGGGACACTGGTGTCACCCGGGGGTGGCAGCGCCAGCCCCTGTCCCCTCCCCGGGCCACCAGCCCACCTTGATGGCCAGGGGACACTGGTGTCACCCGGGGGTGGCAGTGCCAGCCCCTGTCCCCTCCCCGGGCCACCAGCCCACCTTGATGGCCAGGGGACACTGGTGTCACCCGGGGGTGGCAGTGCCAGCCCCTGTCCCCTCCCCGGGCCACCAGCCCACCTTGATGGCCAGCTCGGCGCGGCCGCAGTCGTAGGCGCGCGTGGCGATGTCCGAGTAGGAGATGCCCGCAGTGTCCCCGAGCTTCTGGTTGATGGCCTGGGCCACCTCCTCGTCCGACTTGTCCTTCTGCTGCACCTGTGGGGACAGCGAGGCGCGTCCCCAGGTGTCCCCAGGGCAGGGGTGGGGGCGTCCCCGGGCGTGCCCTCACCTTGTAGCAGGCCCAGTGCGCCAGGATGCGGCTGACGCCCTGCATCTCCGGCAGGCGCAGGAACTCGCAGATGCGGATGGCCAGGGGGTACAGGCGGCGCAGGACCAGCCTGGGGACAGCCGGACACGGACGTCAGGGGCACAGGGGACACCACGGGGACATGGAGGGGTCAGGGGGATATGGGGGAAAAAGGGGATATGGGGGACAGGGGGACATGGAGGGGTCAGGGGACACCAGGGGGACAGGGAACACTGTGGGGACATGGAGGGGTCAGGGGGATATGGAGGGAAAGGGGGGATATGGGGGACAGAGGGACATGGAGGGGTCAGGGGACACCAGGGGGGACAGGGGGACACCAGGGGGACATGGAGGGGTCAGGGGGATATGGGGGGAAAAAGGGTGGGGGACAGAGGGACATGGAGGGATCAGGGGGATACGGGGGTCAGGGGACACTAGAGGGACATGGAGGAGTGAGGGGGACACAGGGGGACAGGGGACACCAGGGGAGTCAGGGGGACACATCGGGGGTCAGGGGACACTGGGGGAACAGGGGACACACGAGGGGTTGGGGGACATGGAGGGGACAGGAGGACACAGGGGGACAGGGGACATGGGGGGACATGGGGACATGGAGGGGTCAGGGGACAGACAAGGGGTCGGGGGCATGGAAGGGTCAGGGGACATGGGGGGACAGGGGGACACCAGGGGGGATAGAGAAAGAACATGGGGGCACAGCAGGGGGACATGGAATGGTCAGGGGGACACGGGGGTCAGGGGACACCAGGAGGGACAGGGGACACAGGAGGACAAGGGACAAGGGACATGGAGGGGACAGGGGGACACATGAGGGGTAAAGAGGACACATTGGGGGTCAGGGGGATATGGGGGGGACAGGGGACAGTGGGGGGACAGGAGATACCAGGGGGGTCAGGGGACACCTGAGGAGCTGGGTTGAGTTTGGGAGGTCCCCAGGTGCTGGGAGCTGCTCAGCCCCTGGATATGGGAATGGGATTGGGAATGTGGGATGGGGAATGAGGGATGGGGAACAAGGGATGGGAGATTTGGGATGGGGGATTTGGGATGGGGGCATTGGGATGGGGGATTTGGGATGAGGAATGTGGGATGGGGAATTTGGGATGGGGGTATTGGGATGGGGAATTTGGGATGGGGACTGTAGGATGGCTGGCATTGGGATGGCGAATGTGGGATGGAGGGGATTTAGAGGGGTCCACAAGTGCTTGGGGCTGCTCAGCCCCTGGACATGGGAACAGGATGGGAACTGTGGGATGGGGAATTTGGGAGATAGGGATTGAAAGATGGGAACCTTGGAACGGGGAATGTGGGATGGGGATTTTGGGCTATGCAATACAGGATGAGGATATCAGGATAGGGACTGTGGCACGGAGAATGTGGGATGGGGATTTTGGGCTATGCAATACAGGATGAGGATATCAGGATAGGGACTGTGGCACGGAGAATTTGGGATGGGGATTTTGGGCTATGCAATACAGGATGAGGATATCAGGATCGGGACTGTGGCACGGAGAATTTGGGAAGGGAAGCGCAGGAAGGCTCAGGATGCTCCGGGGGCCGTGGGGCTCTCACCTGTCCAGCAGCACCTCGATGGTGAGCTGCTTGTATCTGCAGGGACAGTCAAGGCACATTTGGGATCACAGCTGCCCCGGGAAGGCCCTGACCCCATTCCAGGCAGTAGGATACTGGGTGAAGGTGAGCGGGATCCCAATCTGGTAGTCCCTGATGGCGTTGAGGACCCGCAGGTCCTGGCACATGCGCACGAACCCCTCAGGCGGGAACTTATCCAGGAAACACTTCCCAAAGGAAGCTGCCTGTGGGATCGGGGGGGGGGGGAAATCAGGGAAAATCCTTCAGCCTCCTCCTCCCTCCTCCTCCTCCTGCTGCTGCAGGCTCACCCTCAGCAGGGATTTCTGGGTTTCAGGCTCGTGCTCGTAGCCCGCGGCCTCGATGCACTGGCCCACGGCCTCGGGGAGCAGCTGCTGCTCGCGGATCTCCCGCAGGTACTCGTCGGCCTTCTGGCTCTCCTTCTGCAGGATGAGGGGAATGGGAACCCCTGGGACACGGATCCCTTGGGATCCCAGCCCGGGGGGGCTCTCTGGGAAGGGGAATGTACCTCGTACTCCTTCTGTGCCTCCAGCAGCAGAGCGCCCGGGGCCATGGAGGCGATGCGGAAAATCTCCTGGCTGGCCTCTGCAGGGATGGGGACACAGCGGGGATCAGGGGCTGCTCCGGCCCGAGGGGGGCACCTGGACCTGGCAGCGCCCTACAGCTTCCATGGCCTCCTTCCATGATCCCTTCCAGCACCAGGATCATGGAATGGGTTGGGTGGGAAGGGATCTTAAAGGCAAACAATTCCACCCCATCCATGGGCAGGGACAGCTCCCACTGTGCCAGGGGGATCCAAGTCCATCCAACCTGGCCTTGGGCACTGCCAGGGATCCAGGGGCAGCCCCAGCAAATCTGGGAATTCCAGCCCAGGCAGGAATTCCTTGCCAAGATCCCAGCCCAATCTCCCCTTTCCCAGTGGGAGCCATTCCCTGGCTCCTGTCCCTGCAGGCCTTGTCCCCAGCCCCTCTCCAGCTCTCCTGGAGCCCCTGCAGGCACTCTGAGCATTCCCTGGATTTTCCCTTCTCCAGGGGAGCATTCCCAGCTCTCCCAGCCTGGCTCCAGACTGGTTTGGGTGGGAAGGGACCTTAAATCCCATCCAGCCCCACCAGGGACACCTCCCACCATCCAAGCCCCAGTGTCCAACCTGCCCTGGGACATTCCCAGGGATGGAGAATCCACAGCTCCTCTGGGAATTCCTGTGCCAGGATCCCACACCCCAGGGGCCCAGGAGGGCAGGGAACTCACCTGGGATCTCGTGCAGGAACTCGTGGGTGCTGCGGGACAGGATCCTGACCCCGTCCAGCTCGGGCACCAGGTAGGAATCCTCATCCAGGACAAAGCTGGGCTCCGGCTAAGGGTGGCCATGGACACGGCCCCAGGGCCACCCCGGCACTGCCGGGACAGCGCAGAGAGACGGGAACATCCCACGGGATGGGGGAGGGCCTGGGAACATCCCACGGGATGGGGGAGGGCCTGGGAACATCCCACGGGATGGGGGAGGGCCTGGGAGCATCCCATGGGATGGGGGAGGGCCTGGGAACATCCCATGGGATGGGGGAGGGCCTGGGAGCATCCCATGGGATGGGGGAGGGCCTGGGAACATCCCATGGGAATGGGGAAAGGACTTGGGAGCACCCCATGGGATGGGGAAAGGACCTGGGAGCATCCTATGAGAAAAGGAAAGGACTTGGGAACATCCCATGGAATGGGGGAAGGACCTGGGAACATCCCATGGGATGGGGGAGGATCTGGGAACATCCTATGGGATGGGAAAAGGACCTGGGAGCATCCTATGAGAAAAGGAAAGGACCTGGGAGCATCCCATGGGATGGGGAAGGACCTGGGAACATCCCACAGGATGGGGAAAGGACTTGGGAACATCCTATGGGATGGGGGAGGATCTGGGAATATCCCATGGGATGGGAAAAGGACCTGGGAGCATCCTATGAGAAAAGGAAAGGACTTGGGAACATCCCATGGGATGGGGAAAGGACTTGGGAACATCCCAGGGAACAGAAAAGGATCTGGGAGCCTTTGTGGGGCTTGGGAGCATCCCATGGGTTGGGGAAAAGACTTGGGATCATCCTATGGGAGAGAAAAGGATCTGGGAACATCCCATGGGACAGAAAAGGACCTGGGAGCATCCCATGGGACAAGGGAAGGACCTGGGGATGTCCCTGGGGACAGGGGGAGGACCCGGGAGCCAGAGTGGGGCTGGGAGCATCCCACGGGAGAGAAAGGCCCTGGGAGCACCCCGTGGGACAAGGGAAGGACCTGGGGACAGCCCTGGGGACAGAGCAGCAAGGGGCGCACAGCGTGGGTGCCAGAGGCGGTGGCAGCAGCCCCTGGAGTGTCCCTGTCCCCAAAGGATACCGGATGCACTCGGAGCAGTTCCCCACCACCATCAGCTGCCGCTCCCAGGCCAGCACCACGGCGCGCTGCCGGCTGCGGGGCCGCGTGCACCTGCGGGACCCCGGCCCCATCAGCCACGGCCCGGGCACCCCAAACCTGGGGCAGGGACACCCGAGGGTCCCACGGGCTGGGGTGACAGCTGGGCACTGCCAGGGACAGGGACAGGGACAGGGACAGGGGCAGGGACAGGGACAGGGACAGGGGCAGGGACAGGCACAGGGACAGGGACAGGCACAGGGACAGGGACAGGGATGGGCACAGGGACAGGGACAGGGACAGGGACAGGGACGGGGACAGAGACAGGCACAGGGACAGGGGCAGGGACAGGGACGGGGACAGGGACGGGGACAGGGACAGGGACAGGGATGGGCACAGGGACAGGGACAGGGGCAGGGACAGGGACGGGGACAGGGACAGGGATGGGATTGGGGACAGGGACAGGGACAGGGACAGGGGCAGGGACAGGGGACAGGGACAGGGACAGGGACAGGGACAGGCACAGGCACAGGGACAGGGACAGGCACAGGGACAGGGACAGGGGCAGGGACGGGCACAGGGATGGGCACAGGGACAGGCACAGGGACAGGGACAGGGACAGGGGCAGGGACAGGGGCAGGCACAGGGACAGGGATGGGCACAGGGATGGGGACAGGGACAGGGACGGGGACAGGGACAGGGACAGGGACGGGCACAGGCACAGGGACAGGGACAGGAACAGGGACAGGGACAGGGATGGGCACAGGGACAGGGACAGGAACAGGGACAGGGACAGGGGCAGGGACGGGCACAGGGACAGGGACAGGAACAGGGACAGGGACAGGCACAGGGACAGGGACAGGGACAGGGACAGGCACCTCACCAAACCATTTGCTTGGGCGGGGATCGGATGCCGGTGTTGAACTCGCAGAACTTCTCCTGTGGGAGAGGAGAGGGGTCAGGGACACTCCTGGGGAGAACTGGGAATGGGGGAACTGAAATGGGGGGACTGGGAATGGGGGAATTGGGAATGGGGGGAACTGGGAATGGGGGAACTGGGAATGGGAGGAACTGGGAATGGGAGGAACTGGGAATGGGGGGACTGGGAATGGGAGGAACTGGGAATGGGGGAACTGGGAATGGAGGAACTGGGAATGGGGGAACTGGGAATGGGGGAACTGGGAATGGGGGGACTGAGAATGGGGGGAATTGGGAATGGGGGAACTGGGAATGGGGGAACTGGGAATGGGGTAAATGGGAATGGGGTAAATGGGAATGGGGAAACTGGGAATGGGAGGAACTGGGAATGGGGAAACTGGGAATGGGGGAACTGGGAATGGGGGAAACTGGGAATGGGGGGAATTGGGAATGGGGGAACTGGGAATGGGGGAACTGGGAATGGGGTAAATGGGAATGGGAGGAACTGGGAATGGGGAAACTGGGAATGGGGGGAACTGAGAATGGGGGAAGTGGGAATGTGGGGAAATGGGAATGGGGGAACTGGGAATGTGGGCTGGGTGCTGGGCCACCAGAGGGTCCCACAGGAGCTTCCAGAGCAGCTCTCTGGGGGCACCCAGGGCTCCAAGCAAGATGGAAAAAACATTTTTTTTTATTACTATTATCAATGGCAGGCAAATATTTCCTTATTATTATTATTATTATTATTATTATTATTATTAGCAATGGCAGGCAAAGATTTTTATTTTTATTATTATCAAAGGCAAGAAAAGATTTTTTTTTTATTATTACCAATGGTAGACAAAGATTTTTTTTAAATTATTATCAATGGCAGGCAATTTTTTTTTATTATTATTATTATCAATGGCAGGAAATTTTTATTATTATTGTCAACGGCAGGCAGATTTGTTTTTATTATTTATATTATTATCAATGGCAGGCAAAGATTTATTTGCTTTTTTATTAATATTATCAATGGCAGGCAAATATATTTTTTTATTACTATTATTATCAATGACAGGGAAACATTTTTTTTTTATTACTTTTATCAATGGCAGGTAAAGATTTTTTGGGTTTTTTTATTATTATTACCAATGGCAGGCAAAGATTTTTTTAAATTATCAATCGCAGGCAAAGTTTTTTTTGTTTTTATCAATGGCAAGCAAAGTTTTTTTTTATTATTATTATCAATGGTAGGCAAAAATTTATATTTACTATTATTATTATTACCAAAGGCAGGAAAAGATTTTTTTTAATTATCAATCGCAGGTAAAATTTTTTATTTTTTATTATTATCAAAGGCAGCCAAAGATTTATTATTATTATTATTATTATTATTATTATTATTATTATTATTATTATTATCAATGGCAGGAAAAGATTTTTTTAAATTATCAATCGCAGGTAAAGTTTTCTATTTTTTATTATTATCAAAGGCAGCCCAAGAGTTTTATTATTATTATTATTATTATTATTATTATTATTATCAATGGCAGGCAGATTTTTTTAAATTATTATTGTTATTATTATCAATGGCAAGCAGATTTTTAAAATTTATTATTATTATTATTATCAATGGCAGGAAAAGATTTTTTTTAATTATCAATCGCAGGTAAAGTTTTTTATTTTTTATTATTATCAAAGGCAGCCGAAGATTTTTATTATTATTATTATTATTATTATTATTATTATTATTATTAATGGCAGGCAGATTTTAAAAATTATTATAATTATTATCAAAGACAGCCAAAGATTATTATTTATTATTATTATTATTATTATTATTATTATTATTATTATTATTATTATTATCAATGCCAAACATATTTTTAAATTATTATTATTATTATTATTATTATTATTATTATTATTATTATTATTATCAGCGGCAGGCAGATTTTTTTTTTTCAATTTTCTTTTTTTTTTTACTGAAAGTCAGGCAGGGGTTTGCAGGTGCTTTCCCTGGCCTGCACAGGGCCATTGCTGGTCAGGGCTGACCTTGAGCGAGGCCGTTCCCATCCAGACGGAGCCGGAGTCGCAGAAGAGCGCCAGGAGCCGGTGGGTGAAGGACACGGCCACGTGCAGGAACGGCCCCGCCGAGGGGCTCAGCCCGGGCGGCGTCTGCACCACGGGGACACCGGTGGGACACCAGCGGGGACACCACGGGGACACCAGCGGGGACACCAATGGGGACACCAACGGGGACACCAATGGGGACACCAGCGGGGACACCAACGGGGACACCAATGGGGACACCAACAGGGACACCAACGGGGACACCAGCGGGGACACCAACGGGGACACCAACGGGGACACCAATGGGGACACCAATGGGGACACCACGGGGACACCAACGGGGACACCAATGGGGACACCAGCAGGGACACCAACGGGGACACCAGCGGGGACACCAACGGGGACACCAACAGGGACACCAATGGGGACACCAATGGGGACACCAACGGGGACACCAGCGGGGACACCAACGGGGACACCAGCAGGGACACCAATGGGGACACCAATGGGGACACCAGTGGGGACACCAGCGGGGACACCAGCGGGGACACCAACAGGGACACCGACGGGGACACCAACGGGGACACCGACGGGGACACCGACGGGGACACCAACGGGGACACCAACGGGGACACCGACGGGGACACCGACGGGAACACCAGTGGGGCTCAGAGTCACCCCAGCCAGTGTGGTCAGGACAGGGGGGTCACCATTGGAGTGACCTCTGAGTGGCACGGTCAGGACAGGGGGATCACCACTGGGGACCTCGGAGTGACCTCTGAGTGGCACGGTCAGGACAGGGGGGTCACCATGGGGACACCAATGGGGACACCAACGGGGCTCAGAGTGACATCAATTGGTGTGGTCAGGACAGGGGAGTCACCACTGGGGACACCAACAGGGACCCTGAAGTGACCCCCAAGTGACATGGTTCAGGACAGGGAGGTCACCAATGGGCATCTCAGAGCGACCCTCGAGTGGTGTGGTCAGGACAGGGGGGTCACCACTGGGGACACCAATGGGGGCTCAGAGTGACACCAAGGGGTGAGGTCAGGACAGGGGGGTCACCAGGGGACACCAATGGGGACACCAATGGGGCTCAGAGTGACACCAATTGGTGTGGTCAGGACAGGGGGGTCACCAATGAGGGCCTTGGAGTGACCCCCAAGTGGTGCAGTCAGGACAGGGGGGACACCAGGGGACACCAAGGGGCGTGGTCAGGACAGAGGGGACACCAATGGGGACACCACTGGGGACCTTGGAGTGACCCCTGAGTGGCATGGTCAGGACAGGGGGGTCACCATGGGGACACCAGTGGGGCTCAGAGTGACACCAAGGGGTGGGATCAGGACAGGGGGGTCACCAATGGGGGCCTCAGAGGCATCTGGGACGGGAAAGGATCTGGGAGCATCCCAGGGGACAGGGGAAAGAGCTGGGAACACCCCAAGGGACAGTGGGGACAGTGGGGACAGTGGGGACAGTGCAGCCCCATCCCAAATTCCCAAATGGCCTCACCAGCACGGAGCAGGAGGTGTTGTCCAGCAGGAAGAGCTCCTGTCCCATGGCCAGCAGCACCATGGTCACCCTGTCCTGGGCCAGCACGGTCCAGCACGGCGGGGCCTTCTGCAGCCCTGCGGGGACAGTGACACCCCTGGGACATGGGGACACAGGGACAGAGAAGGACAGGGAGGGACAGGGAGGGACAGAAGGGACTGGGGACAGAGGGCACTGAGGGACGGTGGGACAAGGAGGGGACACATGGAACAAAGTGGGGACAGGGGTAGACAGAGAGGACAAAGGGGGACAGGAGGGACAGTGGGGACAGAACAGAGGGACAGAGAAGGATAAGGGGATGGGGGACAGAGAAACAGAAGGGGAACAGGGAGTACAGAGGGGACAGAGAAGGACAGAAGGGGACAGGAGGGACAGTAGGGACAGAACAGGGGCATGTGGGACAAGGGGACAGCGGGAATTGGGGACAGAGGGACAGAGAAGGATAAGGGGATGGGGGGACAGAGGGACAGAGAAACAGAAGGGGAACAGGGAAGACAGACGGGACAGAGAAGGACAGATGGGTCAGAAGTGGGACAGGGGAACAAGGGAACAGGGAAGACAGACGGGACAGAGAGACAGAGGGGACTGGGGACAGAGGGCACTGAGGGATGGTGGGACAAGGAGGGGACACATGGAACAAAGTGGGGACAGGGTAGACAGAGAAGGACACAGGGGGACAGGAGGGACAGTGGGGACAGAACACAGGGACAGGGAGACAGCGAGGACTGGGGACAGAGGGACAGAGAAACAGAAGGGGAACAGGGAGGACAGAGGGGGACAGAGGGGGACATGGGGACACCCACCAGGGACCTCGGGCAGGCGGCGCAGCTTGAGGTCGTCGATGTTGGTGGCGAGGGAGAAGCGCAGCGCCCCCGTCAGGATGGCCACGCCCGTCCCGAACTCCGTGTGGAAAACCTGCGCCTCCAGCACGTGGTTCTGCAGCACCTCCTGCAGGGCACGGCGGGACGGGACACTGGCGACACCGGCGACACCGGGGACACCGGGGCTTGGCGGAGGCAGGCAGTGAATGTTCTGCTCTCCGGGATGGGTCCCAGCTCCTCCCCGAGGGATGGGGCAGCCCCTGGCTCCCCGAGGTGCCCCAAGGAGCCCGTTCTGCATCCCCCGAACCCCACCCAGGGCATCTCACAAGGGGCAGAAGGAGGGGAAAACGGAGAAGATGAGATTGGGGTGGGATCTTGGCAAGGAATTCCTGGCTTGAGGGTGAGGAGGGGCTGCGATGGAATTCCCAGAGAAGCTGTGGCTGCTCCTGAATCCCTGGGAGTGTCCAAGGCCAGGCTGGACAGGCTTGGAGCAACCTGGGATGGTGGAAGTTGTCCCTGCCCAGGGCAGGGGTGGGATGGGACGGGCTGTGAGGTCCCTTCCCACCTGCCCCATCCCAAATCCATCGCAAACCCCATCCCAAACCCCGTTCCCTCACGTTTCCCATGCTGAAGTGCCGTTTGAACTCGCAGAACAGGTTGTAGACCAGGACGGTCCCATCCTCCTGGATGCACAGCAGGTCCTCCCCCGCCGTCCAGCCCAGGTGCACCAGGTGGCCGCTCTTCCACTGGGAATGGCACGGGAAGGGTCAGCCCCGAGCCAGGGACGGCCCTCCAGGGACACACCGGGGGTGCCTGAGCTCTGACAGCTTGGGCACAGCTTGGACACCTCACCCTGAGGCCCAACACCTCATCCAGAGGTCCAACGCCTCATCCAGAGAACTGACACCTCATCCAACACCCTACCTGGAGGTCCAACACCTCATCCAGAAGCCCAACATCTCACCTGGAGGTCCAACACCTCATCCAAAAGTCCAACACCTCATCCCGAGGTCCAGCACCTCATCCAGAGGTCCAACACCCCACCTGGAGGTCCAACATCTCATCCAGAGGTCCAGCACCTCATCCAGACATCCAACACCCCACGTGTCCTGGCTCTGCAGGTCCCTGAGGTCCTGGCACTGTCCCTCCACTGCCCCATGTCCCCCTCAGCAGCAGGCAGGGGGGAAGGAGGATGTTCCTGTGGCTCCAGTCCTCATCCCACCCTCCTGTCCCATTCCTGGGCAGCAGGGAAAGGACTCTCCTGCTCCAAACCCATCCCATCCTGTCCCATCCCTCATCAGCAGAGAAAGAATTCTCCTGCTCCAAACTCCATTCCACTTTCTTCTCTCATCCCTCATCAGCAGGGAGAGGATTCTCCTGCTCCAAATCCATCCCAACCTCCTGTCCCATTCCTGAGGAGCAGAGAAAGGATTCTCCTGCTCCAAACCCATCCCATCCTCTTCTTCCATCCCTGGGCAGCAAGGAAAGGATTCTCCTGCTCCAAACCCCATTCCACCTTCTTCTCTCATCCCTCATCAGCAGGGAGAGGATCCTCCTGCTCCAAACTCCATCCCATCCTCCTGTCCCATCCCTCATCAGCAGGGAAAGGATTCTCCTGCTCCAAACTCCATCCCATCTTCCTGTCCCATCTCAGGGGAGCAGGGAGAGGATTCTCTTGCTCCAAACCCATCCCATCCTCTCCCATGCCAGGGCAGCTCCCATCCCTCTCCCCTTGCTCCCACAGTCCTGTCCCCAGGCCCAGGCTGTCCCCACTCACCGGGACACTGGCCAGGAGCAGCCCCGAGGCCGAGTAGATCTCCAGGAGCGGGCGGGCACTGGGGGTCTTGTCCCGCCGGGAATTCCTCAACAGAGCTGGGACAAGGACAAGGACAAGGACAAGGAGGGGACAGTCCCTGAGCCAAGGGTGGCAGAGCCCCAGCTCGGGGAGGGGGGCTCGGGGGGCTGCACCCACCTATGGGACCCCCATATGGGGCAGCTGCCACCACACAGTCACGGAGATCCTCCCGCAGCCCCCATTCCATGGAGTAGAGCTCCAGCTTCCTGATGGGATATGGAGGGATGGATGGATGGAGGGATGGATGATGGATGGATGGATGGATGGATGGATGGATGATGGATGGATGGATGGATGGATGGATGGATGGATGATGGATGGATGGATGGATGGATGGATGGATGGATGGATGGATGGATGATGGATGGATGATGGATGATGGATGGATGATGGATGGATGGATGGATGGATGATGGATGGATGGATGGATGATGGATGGATGGATGATGGATGGATGGATGGATGGATGGATGGATGGATGGATGATGGATGGATGATGGATGGATGGATGGATGAGGGATGGATGGATGATGGATGGATGATGGATGGATGGATGGATGGATGGATGATGGATGGATGATGGATGGATGGATGATGGATGGATGGATGGATGGATGGATGGATGGATGGATGGATGATGGATGATGGATGGATGATGGATGGATGGATGGATGATGGATGGATGGATGGATGGATGGATGGATGATGGATGGATGATGGATGATGGATGGATGGATGGATGATGGATGGATGGATGGATGGATGGATGGATGGATGGATGGATGGATGATGGATGGATGGATGGATGATGGATGGATGGATGATGGATGATGGATGGATGGATGATGGATGGATGGATGGATGGATGATGGATGGATGGATGGATGGATGGATGATGGATGGATGATGGATGGATGATGGATGGATGGATGGATGATGGATGATGGATGGATGGATGATGGATGGATGGATGATGGATGGATGGATGGATGGATGGATGGATGGATGATGGATGGATGATGGATGGATGGATGGATGGATGGATGGATGATGGATGGATGGATGGATGATGGATGGATGGATGGATGGATGATGGATGGATGATGGATGATGGATGGATGATGGATGGATGGATGGATGGATGGATGGATGATGGATGATGGATGGATGATGGATGGATGGATGGATGATGGATGGATGGATGGATGGATGGATGGATGGATGGATGGACGATGGATGGATGGACGGACATGCAAGAGTTGCAGGGATGGGAGAGCCATGGATGATGCCCACTCCTAAACCAGCCCTGAGACCCCCAACAGGCCTCAGGAGCCCCAAGATCCACAGACACCCCGGGAACACCCAGAGACCCCCAGGGATCCCCCAGACCAGCCCGAGGAACCGGGGCCACCTCAGGACCCCCTTAGCGACCCACAGGACCCCCCTCCCAGCCAACCCCACGACCACCCTGGGACTCCTCAACCATCCCGGGACCCCTCAACCATCCCGGGACCCCCTTCCCAGCCAGCCCCAAGATCCACAGGCACCACGAGACCCCTCCAAGACACCTCAAACCCCCACAGACACCCCCTGACCCCCATCTTCAGCCAGCCCCAAGACTCGTGTCCACCCAGGGACCCCCTCAACCCCCCGGGACCCCCGTCCCCGCCAGTCCCGTGGCTACCCCGGAACCCCCGAAGTAGCCCCAGAACCTCACCCCAGCCATCTCCGGGACCCCCATTCCAGCCCTGGCATCGCCCCGACCCCCCCGAGCAGCCCCGGGACCCCCGAGCACCCTCAGGCCGGTGTCGCCTCCGCCACCCCTCACCGATAGAAGGTCTCCTCGCCCAGCGGGTTCCAGTTGGCCGTGTAACAATCCATGGTGCGGCCGGGACGGGGGAACCGGGATGGGCCGAGGGAAACCGGGACCGGGACCGGGATCGGGACCCGGCGGTCCCGGCGCTTCCCTCAGCGCGCCACGCCCCGAACGTCGCGCCGTGACGCCGGGCTGGGCGCCGCCATCTTGGGTGAGGGCACGGGCAGGTGAATGGGGAACCGCCGCCATGTTGAGTGAGGGCAACGGAAAAGGGGAACCGCCGCCATCTTGGGTGAGGGCAGCGAGAAAGGGGAACCGCCGCCATCTTGGGTGAGGGCTGTGGGAAAGGGGAACCGCCGCCATCTTGGGTGAGGGCAGCGAGAAAGGGGAACCGCCGCCATCTTGGGTGAGGGCACAGACCTTGTCCCCCCAAGTGTTCGCCTGTCGCCAAAGATTTCCCCTCTCCCCCAAAATCTCCGTTGTCCCCCAGTGTGTCCCCAGTTCCCCAAGAGGCCTCTTATCCCCAAAGGTGTCGCCCAAGATGTCTCCTTTTCCACCCAGGTGTCCCTCTCCCCCAAAATCTCCGTTGTCCCCCAGTGTGTCCCCAGTTCCCCAAGAGGCCTCTTATCCCCAAAGGTGTCGCCCAAGATGTCTCCTTTTCCACCCAGGTGTCCCTCAAGGAATCCCTCCTCCCTCAGAGAGTTCGCTGTCCCACAGGCTGTCCCAGGGGATGTCCCCCGTGCCCCAAGATGTCCCTTGTCACACACACTGTTCCCACAGGTCTCTCTTTATTTCCTGCTGCTGGAAACCCAGGAAGGGCCGCAGAGGTGCCCCCTGTGCCAAGGGTGGGGATCGGGGGTGCTATGGCGGTGCTTCACGTGCCAGGGGTGGAGTGCTGCGGTGGAGTCCTGGAGCTGGGGTGCCAGGGCAGTGCCACACGTCCTGGTGTCACGGTGCCAGGGCAGTGCCAGGCTGGTGTGCCATGGTGGTGCACTGTCTCCCGTGCCAGTGCTGCTGTGCTAGGATTGGGGGCGGAGTGCTGGGGTGCTGTCCCAGGGCCAGGTTTGGGGTGCCAGAGCGGTGCCAGGGTTCACGGGCAGCGGCGGTGCCAGGGTTCGGGTGCCACGGCAGCGTCACGCGTGCCATGGCAACACCTCATGTCCCGGGCTCGCGGTGCCGTGCCAGGGCTGGAGCTGGGGCGCCATGGCAGTGCCAGGTTTGGGGTGCCATGCCACCGGGGCCGCGCCACCCGGGCCCTACTTATTTCCATCGCCCAGCTCACAGCGGTAGTGAAAGATCTGGAAGTTCAGCAAGGTGCCCAGCAGCGAGGGGTAGGAGGTGCCCACCCTGCGGAAGCCCTGCCCCTCGTAGAGCCGCTGCGCCGCCACCTGCACCATGGAGGTGCTGAGCACCACGGCGCCGTACCCGCGGGCACGGGCGAACGCCAGCACCTCCCGGCACAGCGCCCGCGCCAGCCCGCGGCCCCGGTGCTCCCGGCTCACCGACATCCTCTTGAGCTCCAGCTCGCCGCGGCCCGCGGGCACCGCCGCCACCATGCCCGCCACGGCTCCGTCCTCCTCAACCACCCAGAAGCGGCAGTCGGGCGGGCGCTGGTACACGCCGGGCACGTCGCACAGGTCGGTGCCCAGCGCCTCGCGCACGTACTCGGCGCTGAGCGAGCGCACCAGCACCCAGAGCAGCACCAGCGCCAGCGCCACCGCGCCCAGCCCCAGCACCCAGGAGCCCGCGGCCGCCCGCGCCGCCACGAAGACGGCCAGGAGTGCCAGGCGCACCCGCGCCGCCCGCAGAACGTGCCGGAAGCCGGCCGGGGCGTGCTCCAGGATGCCGCGGGCGAACAGGGCCCGCACGGCCTCGTAGTCCTGCTCCTGGTACTGCCGGATGCGGAACAACGCCATGGGGGCACCTGCGGGGGCACGGAGAGGGGTTGGGGGGTGCTGCAGGGGGAGGTGGATCTTGGGGGAGTACGGGGGGTCAGGGACAGACAGAGTGACCTGAGACTCGTCCCTGGGGTGGCACAAGGGGTCAGGGCAGTGCCCACCCTCATAGGGACAGGCAGAGTGTCCTGAGACCCATCCCTGTGGTGGCATAAGGGGTCAAGGCACTTCCCAGCCTCACAGGGACCCCCAGGGTGCCCCTAGACCCATCTCTGGCTATGGCACAAAGGGTCAGGGCAGTGCCATGGATGGAGACCGCCCAGGATACCCCCAGATCCCGTTTTTGGGATGGCACACAGGGGGCAGGGCAGTGCCCACCCTCACAGGGACCCCCCAGGATATCCCCAAACACATCCCTGGGGAGGCACAAGGGCAGTGCCCACCTTCACAGGGACCCCCGGGGTGCCCTCAGACCCATCCCTGGAGTGGCATAAGGGGTCAGGGCAGTGCCATGGATGGGGGACCCCCAGACCCACCCCTGAGATGGCACAAAGAATCAGGGCAGTGCCAACCTTCACAGGGACCCCCAGGATATCCCCAAAGACATCCTTGGGATGGCACAGGGGGGTCAGGGCAGTGCCCACCCTCACAGGGACCCCCAGGATACCCCCAAACACATTTGTGGGAATGCACAGGGGGGTCAGGGCAGTGCCCACCCTCACAGGGACCCTCGGTGTGCCCCCAGACCCATCCCTGGCATGGCACAGGGGGGTCAGGGCAGTGCCAGTGCTGCTCCCACCCGGGGATGCCCCAAAAACAAGGGGAAAAGTGTGGGGTCCCTTCCCCGCCGCCCTTGCTGGGCTCTCAGGTGTTCATCCCTCACCCCAGCTGGGCAGGGGCTTTACCTGGCACACCCGGGGCACTGGGGATGGGGACACAGGGGAAGAGCTGCGGGATCTGGGGGTGCCGCGCCCTCCCCGGGACCCCGGCACTCACCGGGAGACGCGGCACGACCCGCCCCGGGCAAAGGTGAGCAGAGCGTGGGCACCGAGCTGTGCCCGTGACAGAGCGGGGCAAAGGGGCAAAGGGCCCGGGGCGGCACGGGGACAGCAGGGACAGGAGGGGACAGGAGGGAACAGGAAGGGACAGGAGGGACAGGAAGGGACAGGAGGGACAGGAGGGGGCACGGGGACGGGAGGGGGCACGGGGACAGCAGGAACAGGACGGGACAGCAGGGACAGGAGGGGACAGCAGGGGCATGGGGACAGGAGGGGGCACGGGGGACAGGAGGAACAGGAGGGGAGAGGAGGGACAGGAGGGGGCACGGGGACGGGAGGGGGCACGGGCACAGCCCCCCCGCGGGTTTAGGGCACAGCAAGGGGGTCCCCAAAGTGCCCCAAACCCTTCACTCTGGGGGTGCCCGGCCCCAAACCCCCCCCCACCAAAATCCCTCCCGGCCGCCCTCCCCCCCCCCACCTGCTGCTCCCGGCGCTGTCGCTCCTCAAACCGGGACCGGCGGCTCCTCGGGGACAAGCGGGGGGTCCCTCACGGCCCGAGGGGGGCTCGGTGACCCCCTGAGCACCCCCAGGGGCTTTTTTTGGGTGGGGGGATCGTTGTTTGCCGCACCCCCAGCCCGGCCTGTGCCTGCGAGATGCCGGATGCGTTCAGCCCATCGTTCTGCGGCGCTCAGGGTGGGGGCTCCGGCAGGTTTTGGGGGGCTCCGGGGGCAGCACGATGGGGGGGGGGGGGGAGGGGGGACACCCCCGGTTTGGGCCGTGCCGAGGCCGGCGGAGGCTCCGGTGGCGCGGCGAGCGCAGGCGCCGAGCGGGAAGCGCTGCCCCTGCCGATGATGCCATAAAGAGATCCCGGAAGGTTATGGGGTCACGGGGGGGGATTTGGGGGAGCGCAGGGAACGGGGGGCCCGGGCAGTGGCGGGGGGACACTACACGGGACCCCTGTCACCCCCAAATCCCGGCGATGGGGCAGCAATGGATGGCTACGGGGGAGTGCGCTGGGGGGGCAGAGGGGGTGTCCCCACTGTAGGGACCCCCCCAGCCCTGCCCAGGGTCACCCCAGGGTCACCCCAGAGGGTTTGGGGGATCCTCATGGTGATGCTCGCACCCCCCAGCCCCGTCCTGGAGCCTCCCCGGGGGTGTCATGGGGACCCCCAGGAGCGGCTCAGCCCAGCCCCTCATTTGGAGAGGGAGACATGGTGGCATCAGAGCCCAGCAGGGCACAGCCCCCCCACCCTGCAGGACCACAAGGGGGTTCAGGGGGGGTCACCCCAACCCCTTTTTTGTACCCTACAACCCCCCAGTGCCCCCCCGGTTTCCCGTGGGACTCGGGGTGCCCCACGCCGCTGCCCCCCATCTCCTGGGGCTCAGGGGGTGCTGGCTCTGATGGTGCTGCCCGATCCCCCCGCCATGACCCCATGGCCCCCCCAGACCCTCGCTCGGTGTCCCCAAAGCCCCAACACCCCCCAGTGCCCTCCGGACCGTCCCAGCGCACCCATGGTCCGGCACTTCCCGCAGCCCCCAGCCTGGCCATTGTCCCCAGGGTCCCCAGAACTGCGCAGACCCCCCCGGGTCCCTCATGGCCCAGCAGCCCCCAGAGCAGCGCCAGCGCTCTCGGGCCAGCCCCGCTGCAGGTCCCCATTGTCGCCGCTGTCCAAGAACCTCCCCGGTGTCCCCCCATTGTCACCGAGCCCCCTCCGCGTCCCCCCAGCCCCGCCCCCGCGCCGCCGATGAATCTCGCATCCTATTGGTCCGCGCCGCCGCCAGCAGCCAATAGGCGCCCAGAGATGAGGGGAGGGGCGGGACAAGCGTTCACAAGCGCATCGGGGGCGGGGCCAGGCGATCCAATGGGAAAAGGGGTCGGGGCCGTGCAGGAGCACTCGGCATCAGGAAAGGGGCGTGGACTGGTGGGCGTGGCTTGTGGTTATTGACTACTTATGCCACGGACAGGGGCGTGTCCTAATGGAGGCGCGGCTCGGTGCGGAATTTCTATTGGTCAGCAGCGAACGGGCGGGGCTTTACCGCGGCGGCGCTATTTATGCGCAAGGAATGGGCGTGGCCTGCTTAGGGGCGTGGCCTCGCTGAATTCCCACGGTGGGGTCCGGGGCAGGATCGAGCCCCGGTCCCGGTCCCGTTCCCTTTCCCTTTCCCGGTCCCAGTTCTATTCCCGGTCCTGATCCTGTTCCCGGTCCCGTTCCCGTTCCTGATCCCGTTCCCTTTCCTGTTCCCGGTCCCGTTCCCGTTCCCTCCGCCGCTCCAGCCCCGCAGACTCGCAGCCGCAGCGCACCCAAACTTTACTGGATCCGTCCCGCCCGTTCCTCCCGCGCCCCCCGGCCGAGCCCGCGGCCCCGGGGCCGCCCCGCTCACTGCCCGCGGCCGTGGGCGCGCAGGCGGCGGAGGCGCAGCCGCTGCAGCCGCAGCGCCGGGTCCGGGCCCGGCCGGGTCCTCCCGGGCCGGTGGCGGCCCCGCGCCCGCTCCAGGCGGAAGCTGCACGGGGTGGGAACGTTCTCGAAGTAGACCCGGCACGGCTGCGTGGCCGCCTCGTAGCCCTCGGCCCGCGCCGTCACCTCGTACTCGCCCGGGTTCAGCAGGCGCCAGTAATCCCCGTCCGAGGCTGCGGGGGTGGCTGTCACTGTCCTGTCCCCACCCCTGCCTCATCCCCAGCCCCAGTCCCGTTCTTGTCCCATCCCCATCCCTAATTCCCATCCCCAATCCCATTCCTGTCCTCGTCCCCAGCCCCAGTCCCGTTCTTGTCCCATCCATATTCCTTCTCCCACCCCCAGTCCCATTCCTGTCCCGATCCCATCCCCATTCCCAGCCTAATCTCGCTTCTGTTGCCATCTGCAATCCCCAGTCCCGTTCCCCTTCCATCCCTGTCCCCAGCCCCATCCCATTCCTGTCCCCATCCCCTTTCCCAGCCCTATTTCCATCCCCATCTGCAATTCCCAATCCCACCCCAAATCCCATCCCATTCCTTTCCCTGTCCCAGCCCCGTCCCATTCACATCCCCAATGCCATCCATCCCTGTCCCCTCCCTATTCCCAACCTCACCCCATTACTCTCCCCATCCCAATCCCATTCCTGTCCCCATCCCACCCCCTTTCCCAGTCCCATCCTATTTCCATCCCCATCTGCAATTCCCGATCCCAAATCCCATCTCGTTCCTTTCCCTGTCCCCGTCCCCGTCCCCATCCCCGTTCCCATCCCGTCACTGTCCCTATCCCGCCTTCATTCCCAGCCTGGTCCCGATCCCGTTCCCACCCCAAACCCCGCCCCTCCCCGTCCCGGTGTCCCGGTACCGGTGCGGACGTCGTGGTTGATGCCATCCACGGAGATGATGGCGTTGGGGATGCCCTGCTCGGTGTCACTGTCCCGGACCACGCCCTTGATGCCCCGGTGCACCTGCAGGGCGTGGCACAGGTGTGTCCCCCCCTCCCGGTGCCACCTCAGCATTTGGGGACAGCCACGTCCTGCTGCCATCCTGCTGAGCCCCCCTGAACCCTGCCGTGCCCATGGCCACCCTGCAATGTCCCCAGCGTGTCCCCTCCATCCCTAAAGCCTTACAGAGACCCCTTGGGGTTCCCTGGCCCTGCCCTCTCCGTGTCCCAGTGTCCCCACTGTCCCAGCAATCCCCAGAGCCCACCCAGAGCCCCCATTGTCCCAGAAACCCCCAAATCCCACCCAGTGTCCCCAAATCCCACCCAGTGTCCCCATTGTCCCCAGATCCCACCCATTGTCCCCAGACCCCACCCAGAGCCCCCATTGTCCCAGAAAGCCCCAGATCCCACCCAGTGTCCCCCTTGTCCTAGCATCTCCAGACCCCACCCAGTATCCCCATGATCCCAGAACCACCTGGGTCTCCTCAGTATCCCCATGTCCCAAACCCCCCAAATTCCCAATTTTGGACCCCCCTTCCCCATATCCCCATGATCCCAGAACCCCCAGACCCCCCCAGTGTCCTCATGTCCCAAAGCCCCCCCAAATCCCCCACCCCGAACCCCCCCTCCCCAGTGTCCCCATGGTCCCAGGACCCCAGACCCCCTCAGTGTCCCCATGACCCAAACCCCCCCAGACCCCCACTCTAGATCCCCCCTTCCCCATATCCCCAGAGTTCCAGCACCCCCAGACCCCTCCAGTGTCCCCATGTCCCAAATCCCCCATCCCAAACCCCCCTTCCCCAGTGTCCCCATGGTCCCAGCACCCCCAGACCCCCCCCGTGTCCCCATATCCCAAATGCCCCCAAATCCCACATCCTGAACCCCCCTTCCCCAGTGTCCCCCTGGTCCCAGCACCCCCATTCCCCCCAGTCCCCCCGTTCCCATCCCACCCCATCCCCTCCTCACAGACAGACCCGGGGTGGCTCCTGCCACCCTCGAGCCGTGTCCCCAAGCCCCGGTGCCACCCCCGGTGCCACCCAGTGCCCCACCTGCTCCATGAAGAGCAGCAGGGACTCGCGGTTGTTCTCCCACTCGGCGGGCAGCTCGGAGGCGTGCGGGAATTTGTCGCAGGAGAGCTCCACGGTGATCTCGAAGCAGTTGGTGTGCAGGTAGCTGAAGTCGTTCATGCCTGTGGGGCACAGCGCGGGTGGCAGCAGGGGACAAAGGGACAGGGAAACCCCGGGAATTCTCTGGATACTGAGAATTTCAGCCTTTCTGTGCTGGCAGGCACTGAGCCCCAGGAGAACGCTGCATTTAGCCCGGAGAAAGCTTCCAAAATTAAATAATAGGACTAAAATGATGAATGTGCAGTTGGATTAGAAATGTGTAATATCACATGGTGGAAAATTCACAATTAAAGCTTTTAGAACATAATAATTTATAGAAAACAAAATAGAAGTTTTAGGGCAGAGGCTGGTCCTTCGTCACCTTCTTCTCCATGGGTTTGGGTGGTTTTGTGTAAGTGGATAAAAAATTCCACATTGCAAGTCACAGGTAATTAATTTAATTAATAACTAAATTAATTATTTCAAAATAAAAATAATTTAGGTGTCATTTCTTAATTGGACAGTTTATCCTTAAAAGGCCTTGTAGAGAGAGAGAGGTGGGGCTCCATTTTTAACTTGTTAGGGTAAATTACTATAAAATTCACAGTTTGTGAGACTGTAATGTAGATAAGAACTGATAAATATCTGAGCCCAAATGAGAAATACCATCCAAAGAAACAAAAAACCAAAAAAGAAACAAAAAATCCACGTGTCCCTGCTCACTGCCACCATCTCAGAGTGTCCCTGCTCACTGCCACAGTGTGACATCTGAGCTCAGTGTCCCTGCTCACTGCCACCATCTCAGATGTCCCCACTCACTGCCACCCACTGTGTGCCACCCGAGCTCACAGAGTGTCCCTACTCACTGCCATGATGTGACACCTGAGCTCAGTGTCCCTGCTCACTGCCACCATCTCAGAGTCTCCCTGCTCAATGCCACCATGTGCCACCTGAGCTCACGGCGTGTCCCTGCTCTCTGTCATGTGTCACCTGAGCTCAGTGTCCCTGCTCACTGCCACCGTGTGCCACCTGAGCTCATGGAGTGTCCCTGCTCACTGCCACCCATTGGGTGCCACCTGAGCTCAGTGTCCCTACTCACTGTCACCATCTCAGAGTGTCCCCACTCACTGCCAGCCACCATGTGCCACCTGAGCTCATGGAGTGTCCCTGCTCACTGCCACTCACTGCCAGCCACCCGAGCTCGGTGTCCCTGCTGCCACCATGTGCCACCTGAGCTGTGTCCCCACTCACTGCCACCATGTGCCCCCCAATCCCAGGGACTGTCCCCACTCACTGCCACCGTGTGCCACCTGATCCCAGGGACTGTCCCCACTCACTGCCACCGTGTGCCCCTGATCCCAGGGACTGTCCCCACTCACTGCCAGCCACCGTGTGCCCCCTGATCCCAGGGACTGTCCCCACTCACTGCCAGCCACCGTGTGCCCTGATCCCAGGGACTGTCCCCACTCAATGCCACACACCGTGTGCCCCTGATCCCAGGGACTGTCCCCACTCACTGCCAGCCACCGTGTGCCCTGATCTCAGGGACTGTCCCCACTCACTGCCAGCCACGGTGTGCCAGTTGGCGCCGTTGATGATGTTGCCGTAGCGCGTGAAGTCGTCGTAGTGGCAGGGGCGGCGCTCGGCGCTGGCCATGGCGGGGTTGGCGGTGGCGTAGACGGTGGCCAGCCAGCGGAAGACGCCGTCGTCGGGGGTGGGGGTCAGCTCCTGCGCCTTCCAGTAGGTGCGGCTCATGTCGAAGGGGTAGGTGACCACCAGCTCCCCGCCGTGCAGGTTGGCGCTCAGCACGAACGGGTAGCGCTGCATCCACGCGATCACCGCCCGCGTCTCCGGGGCCACCTGCGCGGTGACAGCGGTGTCACATCTATCTCTGGGGCTGCCTGTGCGGTGACACCACCATCACATGTATCTCTGGGGCCACCTGTGCGGTGACATAACCATCACATGTATCTCTGGGGCTGCCTGTGTGGTGACACCACCATCACATGTATCTCTGGGGCCACCTGTGCGGTGACAGTGGTGTCACACGTATCTCTGGGGCCGCCCGTGTGGTGACACCACTGTCACATGCATCTCTGGGGCCACCTGTGCAGTGACACCGCCGCCACATCTATCTCCAAGGTCGCCTGTGTGGTGACACCATTGTCACACGCATCTCTGGAGCTGCCCGTGCAGTGACACTGCTGTCACCCACGTCTCTGGGGCCATGTGCATGGTGGCACTGCCGCCACCCACATCTCTGGGGCTGCCCACGTGGTGACACCGCTGTCACCCGCATCTCTGGGGCCATGTGTGCAGTGACACCGTTGTCACCTGTGTCTCTGGGGCCACCTGCGTGGTGACACCACCATCACCGCTGTCTCTAGGGCCATGTGTGCGGTGACACTGCTGTCACCCGTGTCTCCAGGGCCACCCATGCAATGACATCACCGTCATCACCCACATCTCTGGGGCCATGTGTACGGTAACACCGCCATCACCTGTGTCTCTGGGGCCACCCACGCAGTGACACTGCTGTCACCCTTCCCTCCGGGGCCACCCATGCCATGACACTGCTGTCACCCGCGTCTCTGGGGCTGCCCACGCAGTGACAACACTGTCACCCATGTCTCTGGGGCCATGTGTGTGGTGACACCGCTGTCACCTGCATCTCCAGGGCCACCCGCGTGGTGACACCGCTGTCACCCGTGCCTCATGGCGATGGTGGCCATGTCCTTGTGGCTTCTGTTGTCCCCCTGGCTTGGGCGGGCTCAGCCCCCTGTGGGTGGGCAGAACCAACCCCGGGGCATTTGGGAGGGGTTTTGGGGGGTTTTGAGGGGTTTTAGGGGGTTTCAGAGGACTTTGGGCCATTTTGGGGTCTCACCCCAATGTGATAGGATGGGGATTTTGGGGTCTCACCACGGCACCTCCTCAGCAGGACGGGGATGTTTTGGGGTCTCACACTGATAGGATGGAGGTTTTGGGGTCTTACCCTGATGTGACAGGATGGGGGTTTTGGGGTCACACTGATAGGATGGGGATTTTGGGGTTTCACCCTGATATGATAGGATGGGGATTTTGGGGTGTCACACTGATAGGATGGGGGTTTTGGGGTCTCACCATGGCACCACCCCAGCAGGATGGAGGTTTTGGGGTCTCACACTGATAGGATGGGGGTTTTGGGGTCTCACACTGATAGGATGGAGGTTTTGGGGTCTCACCATGGCGCCACCCCAGCAGGACGGGGATGTTTTGGGGTCTCACCGTGGCGTTGGCGAAGGTGTAGTACTCGGGGATGGGGATGTAGTGGTTGGGGAACTCGTGGGGCACCAGGTCGTTGTCCTCGGCGTCCCACAGCGCCGTGTTCAGGTCGGCAAAGTTGTGGTTGAGGTCGATGCCCTCGTACGTCCAGCGGCCCATGGCCCATCCCGCCAGCTCCGAGCCCTGCCGGGGCACCGCGGGCACCGCGTCAGCAGGATGGGCACCGGGATCACCGGGATGGGCACCGGGATCACTGGGATGGGTGCTGGGATCACTGGGATGGGTGCTGAGATCACCGGGATGGGCACCGGCATCACTGGGATGGGTGCTGGGATCACTGGGATGGGCACTGGGACCACTGGGATGGGCACCGGGATCACTGGGATGGATATTGGGATCACTGGGATGGGCACTGGGATCACTGGGATGGGTGCTGGGATCACTGGGATGGGCACTGGGACCACTGGGATGGGCACCGGGATCACTGGGATGGGTGCTGGGATCACTGGGATGGGTGCTGAGATCACCGGGATGGGCACCGGGATCACTGGGATGGGCACCGGGATCACTGGGATGGGCACTGGGATCACTGTGACGGACACCGGGATGGACACCGGGATGAGCATCAGGATCACTGGGATGAACACTGGGGTGGGCACAAGGATCACCAGTATTGGCACCAGGGTGGGCACTGGGATGGACAGTGGGATGGACACCATGGGCACTGGGATCACCAGGATGGGCACTGGGGTGAGCACAAGGATCACTGGGATGGGTACCGGGATGGGCACCATGGTCAGTGGGATGGGCACCAGGATGGGCACTGCGGTCACTGGGATGGGCACTGGGATCACCAGGATGGGCACCAGGATGGACACTGTGGTCAACGGCATAACCGGGATGGGCACCAGGATGGATGCTGGGATGGGCACCGGGATCACAGGGATGGGCACTGGGATCTCTGGGATGGGCACCACAGTCACTAGGATGGGCACTGGGATGGGCACCAGGATAACCAGGATGGTCACTGGGATGGGCACTGGGATGGGCACCGTGGTCATTGGGATGAGCACTGGGATCACCAGGATGGGCACTAGGATGGACACCGGGATGGGCACTGGGACGGACACTGTGGTCACCAGGATCCCCAGGATGGGCACTGGGATCACTGGGATCCCCTGGATGGGCACCAGGACACCGGGATGGGCACTGGGATCCCCTGGATGGGCATTGGGATCACTGGGATCCCCTGGATGGGCACCAGCACACCGTGGTCACTGGGATGGACACCGGGATGGGCACCGTGGTCATTGGGATGAGCACTGGGATCCCCAGGATGGGCACCAGGATGGGCACTGTTACGGGCACTGTTATGGGCACCGGGATGGGCACTGTTACGGCACTGTTACGGCACTGTTATGGGCACTGTTATGGGCACTGTTATGGCACTGTTACGGGCACTGGTATGGGCACTGTTACGGGCACTGTTACGGGCACTGTTACGGGCACTGTTATGGGCACTGTTACGGGCACTGTTACGGGCACTGTTATGGGCACTGTTACGGCACTGTTACGGGCACTGTTACGGGCACTGTTATGGGCACTGTTATGGCACTGTTATGGCACTGTTACGGGCACTGTTATGGGCACTGTTACGGCACTGTTATGGGCACTGTTATGGGCACTGTTACGGGCACTGTTATGGGCACTGTTACGGGCACTGTTATGGGCACTGTTATGGGCACTGTTACGGGCACTGTTATGGGCACTGTTACGGCACTGTTATGGGCACTGTTATGGCACTGTTATGGGCACTGTTATGGCACTGTTACGGGCACTGTTACGGCACTGTTATGGGCACTGTTACGGCACTGTTACGGGCACTGTTATGGGCACTGTTACGGGCACTGTTACGGCACTGTTATGGGCACTGTTACGGCGCTGTTACGGGCACTGTTACGGGCACTGTTACGGGCACTGTTATGGGCACTGTTATGGCACTGTTATGGGCACTGTTATGGGCACTGTTATGGGCACCGGGATGGGCACTGTTACGGCACTGTTACGGCACTGTTACGGGCACTGTTACGGCAGGGGGTGGGTGCCAGCCGTACCAGCCTGTAGGCGGTCTCGTAGCCGTCGGGGTTCATGGAGGGCAGCAGGTGGATGCGCGTGCCCGTCACCAGCTGCACCACGCGGGCATCGCCCCGGCGGAACTCCCGGCACAGGAATTCCATCAGGTTCAGCAGCAGCTCCCGGCCCAGCACCTCGTTCCCGTGCATGCCGGCCACGTAGCGGAACTCCGGCTCTCCTGCGGGGCCACCGGGGCTGGCCACTGTCCCCGTGGCCCTGGCCACTGTCCCTGTGTCCCTGGTCACTGTCCCCGTGGCCCTGGCCACTGTCCCCATGGCCCTGCACCACCCTTGGTGTCCCTGGCCACTGTCCCTGTGGCCCTGGTCACTGTCCCTGTGGCCCTGCACCACCCTTGGTGTCCCTGGTCACTGTCCCCGTGGCCCTACACCACCCTGGCTGGCCCTGGTCACCCTGTCCCTGCACCACCCTGGGTGTCCCTGTCCCCATCCTGGACCAGTCTAGGTGTCCCTGGTCACTGTCCCCATGTCCCTGCAGCACCCTGGGTGTCCCTGTCCCCATCCTACACCACCCTGTGTCCCCATCCATCTGCACCACCCTGGATGTCCCTGGTCACCCTGTCCCCATGTCCCTGCACCAGTCTGGGTGTCCCTGTCCCCATACTGGACCAGTCTGAGTGTCTCTGTGTCCTGATCCCCATCCCGGGTGTCCCTGTCCTGCACTGGTCTGGGTGTCCCAGTACATCCCAGTCCCATGCTGGGTGTCCCTGCTCTCCCTGTCCCCATCCATCTGCACCTGGGCGTCCCTGTCCCTGTCCTGCACAGTCTGGATATCCCTGGTGACCCCATCTCCATCCTGAGCATCCCTGGTCACCCTGTCCCCACGCACGTGTTCCAGTTTGGACATCCCTGGTGACTGTCTCCATCTCCCTGCACCAGTCTGGGTGTCCCTGCGTCCCCATCCCCATCCTGGGTGTCCCCCAGCCACCCTGTCCCCCCCATTCTTCACAGGTCTGGGTGTCCCTGGTGACCCCAACTCCATCCTGAGCATCCTGCGCCAAGCTGGGTGGCCCAGTCACCCCATCCTGAGCCAGCCCTGGTCACAGTCCCCACCCCCCTGCACCAGCCCTGGTGACTGTCCCCACCCTCCTACACCAGCCCTGGTGACTGTCCCCACCCTCCTACACCAGCCCTGGTGACTGTCCCCATCCCCCTGCACCAGCCCTGGGGACTGTCCCCACTCCCTGTACCAGCCCTGGTGACAGTCCCCATGCCCCTGCACCAGCCAGGCCATCCCTAGTGCCCCGTCCTCATCCTGGGCACCTCCAGTCCCTCCATCCCCACCCGGGCATCCCTGGCCGCTGTCCCCACGCCCCTCGTGCCCCACCCCAGCTGTCCCCGGCTGTCCCCAGCTGTCCCCTCGGTACCCACCCACTTCGTGCTGCCCGGGGTTGTCCGAGATCTCCATCACGTAGAGGCGCAGCCCGCGGGAGCTCTGCCCGATGCTGTACACGCGGGTGATGTCGGGGCACTCCTCGCTCACCCTCTTCATCAGCTGCGGGGTGGTGGCACCGTCAGGGACACCCCGAGGTGGCACAGCCCCCCTGGCCCCGCGTCACGCTGTCCCTGGGGACACGGAGCCGCCCCAGGGCTCGGGGGGAGGATGGCACCTTTCTCATCTCCTTGTAGTTGTGGTGGCGGAAATCCAGCTGCGATTCGGGTGGGGCCGGGGGGTGCCAGGCGTGGGCATCGCTGGGGTCTGCGGGGACACCGGGGGGACACCGGGGGGACACGGTCAGGGACAGCGAGCAGCCCGGACCACCACTCTGGTGACAGCGCCGCTGGCGATTGCCCGCGCTGGGTGCTGCTGGGGTGGTGTGTGGGGACCAGGGGGACACCAGCGGGTCCCCACGGGGCAGGGACAGCCAGCGGGTCCCGAGGGGACAGGGGACAGCCGGGGACACGCACCGGGCACGGGGCAGCCCAGCACCTCGGCCCGCAGGCAGACGGTGCCGTTGGGGAACCAGCTCTGCGGGTTGATGCGCAGGAAGCGCCCCACGAGCGGCGAGGGCAGCAGGTTCAGCACCGGCGTCTCGGGGTCTTTGTTGGCGGGGAACACCTGCAGGGGACAGCAGGGGACAGGAGGGGACAGCAGGGGTCAGGAGAGCTGCCCGCGGCGCTGCCCGTAACGAGGAGCAGGCACGGCCGGGGGCAGAGCCCGGGTGGGGCCCGGGCGCCGCTCGGAGCCCAAAGGCAGCAGGGATGGGCATAGGGAGCCCCAAATCTGCTCCTGCCAGGGGTCAGGGAGGGGAACCCCAAAATCCACCCCTGGCATGGAGATGCCCAAATCTGATCCTGGTACAGCCCCGACAGGGTGACCCCCAAATCCACCCCAGGCACAGGGACCCCAAATCCACCCTGTTACAGGGACCCCAAATCCACCCCAGGCACAGGGACCCCAAACCCACCATGGCACAAGGACCCCAAGCCCACCCTGACACAGGAACCCTAAATCCACCTTGCTCCAGGGACCCCAAACCCACCCTGACACAGGGACCCCAACTTACCCTGTCCCAGGGACCCCCAAATCCACCCCTGTCCCAAGGACCCCCAAATCCATCCATGGTACAGGAACCCCCAAATCCACTCCTGGCACAGGGACCCCAAATCTACCCTGGCACAGGGACCCCCAAATCCATCTATGGTACAGAAACCCCCAAATCCACCCTCAGCACAGGGACCTCAAATCCACCCTCAGCACAGGGACCCCCAAATCCATCCATGGTACAGAAACCCCCTGTACTCAGCACAGGGACCCCAAACTCACTGAGCACAGGGACCCCCCAAACCCAGCCCTGGCACAGCCCTGGCACAGGGACCCCAACCCTCCCCAGCTCCAGGCTGCCGTGCTCTCCCCCAGTGCCACGCCACACCCACGCGTGTCCCCGTGTCCCCACGGCCGTGCCAGGGGGGCTGGCAGGTGCCCAGGCGGGGACAAGCAGCCTTTGTGCTGGGGGGAAATGCTGCAGGGTGCCCGGCAGGGCCAGGCCAAGGGCAACAGAGCCCGGGCACGGAGCCAGCTGGCATGGGCAGCCCGGGATGGGCACCCCAGGATGGGAACCCTGGGATGGGCACCCCTCCCTGGTGTGGTTAACCCTCCCTGGTGTGGTTAACCCTCCTTGCTGTGGTTAACCCAGTGTGGTTAATGCCCTACCCAGTGTGGTTATCCCACTTGCCATGGTTAACCTCCATGTATATTAACCCTGGCCTAATTAACCCCCCTGGCAGGGTTATCTCACCTGGTTAACCCTCAGTATAATTAACCCTGGCATAATTAACCCCCCTGGCATTGTTACCCCCCTGGCACGGTTAACTTTTGGAATGGTTAAATCACCTGGTAGAATTAACCCCAGTATAATTAACCCTGGCCTAATTAACCCCCCTAGCATAGTTATCCCACCTGGCATGGTTAACCCCACCACAACTAACCCCAGTATAATTAACCCTAGTCTAATTAACCCCATCCTGGCATCATTGCCCACCTGACACAATTAACACCCCCACCCTGGCACAATTAACCCCCCACCTTAGCATCATCAACCTCCCCACCACGCTTAACCCCCTCCCCACCATCACCTCCCAGGTGATTCCTGCCCCCCCAGCACTGTCACCTCCCCATGTCCCCACCCTGTCTGGGGATGCCACCCCGGTGCCACCCCGGTGTCACTCACCGCCTCCTCGGTGCCGTTGCGGCTGGGCAGCCACGCGTGCGAGTCGTTGCTGACCTGCACCTTGTAGGCTGTCACCCAGTCATACCTGTGGGGCACAGGGGGTCAGGGGGTCCCCCACGCTGTCCCCACCCCTGTCCTTGTCCCCCCTTGTCCCCTTACGTCCAGATGGAGTTGAGGCCCTGGGTGACCACGCCGGTGAAGCGCGTGAGGCGCCGCGCGTCCACCTCCAGCCACTGCTCCGTGTCCTCGCGCCCCGCGCACCAGCCACCGTCAAAGAAGTCACCGTCATAGAGCCCTGACTGTGGGGACAGGAGGGGACACGCACAGGGACACGGCCCCACCGCCCGCTGTGTCCCCGAGCCCGGGGTGGCGCTGGGGTGGTGGCACCGGGAGCCACATGGGAGGGAGGGGGCAGAGCTGGAGAGCGCCTGGGACACTCGTGGGCCATGAAGATGCCACAAACTCGCCACAAAATGTCACAAACATGACATCAAGCTGCCACAAACTTTTCACAAACGTGCCATGAAGATGCCACAAACAACCAATGTGCCACACCTACTCTGCGTTTGCCATGCACTTGCCACACCCACATGCCATGTGTTGTGTAGGTGACACCCAAACATTCGCCCAGCCTGGCACAGCCTGGCACACTCCTGGCACACTCCCAGCACACCCTGGCATACTCCTGGCACACCCTGACCCACTCCTGGCCCACCCTGGCCCACCCGGCAGTACCTGGATGTTGAGGCGGCCGCGGTGCGCTCCCAGCCCGTGCCGCTTGTGGCTCGATGCCCGGAGCTGCTCGTCCAGCACCCGCAGGGACTCCAGTCCCAGGGGGGGACACGCTGGGGACACAGTGGGGACAGCGCTCACACAGCGACCCCTGAACGGCTGGGGCTGTCCCCACCCTGTGTCCCCACCGAGCTGTGCCATGGGGACCGTGCCAGCCTGGGCTCAACACCCCCAGCCCCAGGTGCCCCCCAGGTGCCCCCAGGACACGGCCAGCCCCGTGTGCAGGTGACAACGCCCGGGCCACCCGCACCCAGCGCACGTACCGGGCTCCTGCGGCGCGGCCGGAGCCTCCGGCTTCTTCCTCAGCACCTTCTTCTTCACCACCTTCTTCCTCAGCACCTTCCTCCTCCTCACCGCCACCTTGCTCACCGTGGGCACCGGGGCTGCGAGGGGACACGGGAGCAGCCTGGCACCCCCTTTTCCCCCGTGAACCCCTTTGCACACTCCGTCCTTCCCAGCCCGTCCCCTCCCGGTCCTACCTGTGCCCGCGGGCTCCCCGGGGCTGGCGGGGGTCGCGCTGTGCCGCACCGGGGGGGCCGTGCTGCCCTTCGGGGGTCCCGTCGTGGTGCTGCTCCTCGAGGGGGCGGCCGTGGTGCCCTTCGGAGGGGGCGCCCCGCTGCCTTTAGGGGGTCCCGCCGTGGTGCCTTTCCAGGGCGGCCTCTCGCTGCCTTTAGGGGATCCCTTGGCGGTGCCCCTCGTTGGGGTCACCCCGCTGGCTTTAGGGGTGCCCTTCGTGGGGGTCACCCCGCTGGCTTTGGGGGTGCCCCTCGTTGGGGTCACCCCGCTGGCTTTAGGGGCTCCGGTCGCGGTGCCCCTCGTTGAGGTCACCCCGCTGGCTTTGGGGGCTCCGGTCGCGGTGCCCCTGGTTGGGATCACCCCGCTGGCTTTGGGGGTGCCGCTGGCCGTGCCCACCCCGGTGCCGCGGGGCCGGCCGGGCTGGGGGGGCGCGGCGCGGGCGGGGGGCGCCGGGGGGCCCAGCAGGAGCAGCAGCAGCAGCAGCGGAGCGAGGGGCGACCCCGGCATGGCCGCGGCCCTGCCGGTCCCTGCCCGCTCCTGCCGGTCCCTGCCCCGCTCCTGGTCCCGGTCCCGGCCCCTCCCCGCCCTCCGCCCCCTCCCGCCCGGCCGCGACCCCCGCCCGCCTCCTGCCCGCCCCTGCCCGGGACCCCCGGCCGTGCCCTGCCCGCCCCGCCCCGTTAAACGGCCCCGTTCCGCTCTCCCAGTCACCGGACCCCTCGAACGGGGGACACCGGGTCCCGCCCGCTCACCGGCGGGCCTTGACCTGTGTCCCTGCCGCGTCCCCACCGTGTCCCCGCTGTCCCCAGCCCCCCGCAGTGTCCCCAGTGTCCCATCGTCGCTCGGGGCGTGGCCCGGGGGTCCGCGGGGGCTCCTCCCGCTGCAGCGGCGGCGGCGCCGGCCGAGCCCGGGGACCCGGGAGGTCCCGGAGCCGCCGCTGCGGGCGGAGCGGGGCCGAACCCGGCGGCTCGGGGCAGTCCCCGGCTCCTCGGGGGTGCCCCGGGTGGGACTCGGGGCGCGGGTCCGGGTCTGGGTCCTGCCTGTCCCCCGCACCCTGCGCGGGGTCTCACACGCGCTCGTTTTCCACCCCGAAAGAACTTTCCTGGCTTGACTTTCCCTTCTTTTATTGGGATTTCCCGCGGGCGCGGAGCGGGCAGGGCTGGGGCCATCCCTGTCCCTTGTCCTCATCCCTGTGCTGTCCCTGGGGGTGTCCCAGAGCCCTGCGGGGCCGAGGAGGGAGGGGGACAGGCCCTTCTGGCTCTGTGCACTGCTCCGGGATCCTCTGGGTCCCTCACCCGGGGATGCTCCTTCGCCATCCCGGGACAGCGGGGACAGCGGGGACGGAGCATTCCGAGCCCGATTCCCAGGGCTGGACGCTGGGACGGGTTTTGTCCCGGGCTGAGGCAGCTCCTGCCTTCTGTCGAGGCTCTGGCCGTGCCTCAGGCCCCGTGACGGCTCTTTCGAGGTTTGCAGAATTCCCGGCCCCGCTCCTGGCGCCGTTCCCGGCCCCGATTCGCGCTGGCTCAGCACTTCCCGGGATGTCAGGAATTTCCTGGTGCAGCGCCCGCGGCTGCCAGATCCCGCTCGGAGATGCCTTAAAGGCGCCGTGGCTTCTCCCGGCAGGAATCCTAGCGGGAAGCTGCTCTGGCTTCCCGCACCAGAGCGGGGTCGAAGCCACCGAGCAGTGCTGGGACAGTCCTGCCCCGCCCGTGTCACTGTCCCCGTGTCCCTGAGTCCTTCCCGCAGCCATGGTCCCAAGGAGCCTCTCCCAGGCTGTGCTCCGGTCTGGGATCTCACACAGCCTGCATGAACCTCTCACGTTCTCACGGTGCCACTTCTCCAGGTGTCTCTGGGTGCCCCCAGTGTCCTTCCGGTGTCACCCGGGGGGGACAACCCCCCCGCGCACCCGGGTGTTGTGCGCGGCCAGGGCTGCAGCTCCAGAAGGTTCCAGAAGGTTCCAGAGGGTTCCAGAGGGCCCCGTGGTTGCTGGGGTGCTGGGATGTCCCGCTGTGACACCGGAGCGGTGCCGTGCCCAGATCCCAGCGTGAGCCCAAAGGGTTCAGGCCCATTTCCAGGAGCAGCAGGTCCCGGATCCCTCTGGAGAATCCAAATCCCAACTCCCGGCTGGCCCAGGGGCTGTGGAGGCTCCGGTCCCAGGAGGGACAGGGGATGTTGGCCATGGAGCAGGAGCAGTGGGAATTCTGCTGTCCCAGAGATCCACGGGGATCCCGAGGGTGTCCCCAAGGGATGAGCCAGGACACGGCCCATGGATACAAAGATCTGTCCTGGTGGTTGGACTTCATCACCCAGGAGATGTCCCACATGGAAGAATTCATCGACCAGGAGCTGTGCCAGGAGAAAGCCAAGGGAGACCAGGAACTGTGCCAAGGGCAAGGCAACGGATGCGAGGATCCGTCCCAATGGGAGGAACTCACCAACCAAGAGCGGTGCCACGGGGAAGCCAGTGGATCCCAAGAGCGGTGCCAAGGGGAAGCCAGTGGATCCCAAGAGCGGTGCCAAGGGGAAGCCATCGGATACAAAAGTGTGTCCCAATGGGAAGATCTGATCAACCAGGAGATGTCCCAAATGGAAGAACTCTTCAACCAAGGGATGTCCCATATGGAAAACTTCATTGACCAAGAGCTGTGCCAAGGAAAAGCCAGGAGACACCAAGAATGGTGCCAAGGGAACGTCAAGGGATACAAAACTCTGCCCCAATGGAAAGACTTAATCCACCAGATGTCCCAAATGGAGGAATCCATCAACCACAGGATGCCTCACATGGAAGAATTAATCAATCATGAGATGTCCCAAATGGAAGGATCCATCAACCAGGAGATGTCCCAAATGGAGGAATCCATCAACCACAAGATGCCCCACATGGAAGAATTCACCAACAAAGAGATGTCCCAAAAGGAAGAATCCATCAACCAAGACCCATGCCAAGGAAAAGCCAAGAGACACCAAGAACGGCACCAAGGGAAAGTCAATGGATACAAAACTCTGTCCCAATGGGAGGACTTAATCCACCAGGAGATGTCCCAGATGGAAGAATTCATCAACCACGAGATGTCCCAGATGGAAGCATTCACTGATGAAGAGACCCGTGCCAAGGGGACACCGAGAGACCCCCAGAGCAGTGTCACGGGAATGTCAAGGGACACGAAACTCTGTCCCAGCGGGAAGACTTCACCAACCAAGAGACGTCCCAGTGGGAAAGACTTTCTTGACCAGGAGCTGTGCCCAGGGTCAGCCAACAGAGCAGGGGGCACATCCCCACCGCCGCCATCGGTGCCGGGGTCAGCGCCCTCCAGCCCTGCCCGTCCTGACCTCCAGGGCCCTTCCCACACGGAGCCTGGCACTGATCCCACCTTCGAGAAGTTCAGCATTCCCAGGGAGTTTAATCCGAGTTTCCCCTTCTGACTCACCTGGCTGAAATCCACGGGGAGAAATGGTTCCCATGTGCTCCCCAAAAAGGCAGGGGGTGCCCGTCCACGAGCAAAGGAATTAAAGGAATTAAAGGAATTAAAGGAATTAAAGGAATTCCTGAATTCCTGCGGCTCTGTTGGCTGCTAATGAGCCCCAGGAGGGGTTCAGTGCCCCAGAGGTGTCCCCAAGTTTGGAACGTCACCATGGAACTGAGGGGGCTGGGGGCAGGTTGGGTGCAGGGCAGGGACTCATGGAATTGTTTGGGTTGGGAAAAACCCTCTGAGACCATCGAGTCCGGGCTTGCCAAGGCCACCACTGGCCGTGTCCCCAAGTGCCACATGCCCAGGGCTGGTAAATCCCCCCAGGGATGGGCACTGCACCCCTGCCAGGGCCGGACAGCCCTTTCCAAGGAGGAATTTCCCCAATATCCCACCTGGCCCAGCCTGAGGCCGTTCCCTGGGACCAGATCCCAACTCCTGGCTCCAAGAATCCAGGGAGTTGTGCAGAGCCTGAAGGTCCCCCCAATCCCCCTTTTCTCCAGGCCAAGCCCCTTTCCCAGCTCCCTCAGCTGCTCCTGGAGCTCCAGACCCTTCCCTTGACTCTCTCCATGGATCCCCTGGATCGCCAGTGTCACCCAGAGTCACCAAACCCCAAGGAATGACCCCAAACTCGAGCCCTGGGGTAACTATACAGTAAGAACATTTATTTCCTGGAGACACCTGGAACAGTCTCTCCCACGTCGGATGATCGGAGACACAATTCCAACCCTCTCCTGCTGCTTTGGGTTTGGTCTGTTCCCAGCTCCGATTTTTTACACCGTGGATGCTCCTTCCCGCCCCCGAATGACAAAGGAAATCCGAACACACAGAACTGACTGGCCCCGAAGTGTGGTTCCTGGGAAGCTCCATCACCTGGAGCTCGGCTCCTCCCCGCCGCTTTCCTGCTGCTTGGCCATGAATTTCTGTGGAGAAGGGAGAAGAGATGGTGCTGCAGGGATATTCCGGGATTATCCCCTAAAACCTGGGCCAGGAACACCCGGGCCAGGTTTAATCAGCTCCTCCCACGGCCAAGGTGGGATTTGTCCCATAAAAACCCCCAAATTCCACATGGGAAGCTCCTGAGGGGAACGTGGCCAAATCTCAGGGGGCAGGATCCCCCACAATCTGGGCATGGAATAAAAATATTCCATATTCCCACTGCATTCCCAAACTCCATCACACGTGAACTCCCAGGGAATTCTCGGCACCCTGAATCCAAGGATTTGGGGGGATATTCCCGTTTTTCTGGTGGTACCTCCATGTTCTGCCGGTGCAGGGGGGTCCTGCAGTGGTTGATCATGGAGGGTTCGTCAGCGTAGAAGAGGGAGCAAATCTGGCAGAAGAATCCGGCCTTTGGGACCAGGATGTCCAGAGCTGAGGATACACCACAGTCACCACACACAGCGCCCAGAAATATTCCAACCCCACCTTTCCTTTAGCCAAATCTGGGGGATCATCTGTGATTCCTCAGGGGGAAATTGCAGATATTTAACATTCCAAAAAAATCAGGTTTTTCACCCAAGCTGGTCCTTGCCCCACTTCAATCCACAGGTCATCTCCAGTTCCCATATACACACCATCTTCTGGGAATAAAGCAACCAATCTCATGGAAGTTGGAGCAGTTCCTGAAGGACTGGCCCCATGGAAAAGTGACCCATGTTGGAGCAACCTATTCCTGAAGGACTCGCCCCATGGAAAAGTGACCCACCTTCCCGAAGGATTAATCCCAGGGAAGAGTGACCCACACTGAAGCAGTTCCTGAAAAACTGACCCCATGGAAGTTGGAGCAGTTCCTGAAGAACTGATCCCATGGAAAAGTGATCCATGTTGGAGCAGCCTGTTCCTGAAGGATTGACCCCATGGAAGTTGGAACAATTCCTGAAGGAAAGACTCCATGGAAAAGTGACTCATGTTGGAGCAGCTCCTGAAGGACTGACCCCATGGATGTTGGACCAGTTCCTGAAGAACTGAGCCCACAGAAATTGGAACAATTCCTGAAGGACTGACCCCATGGAAAAGTGACCCATGTTGGAGCAGCCTGTTCCTGAAGGATTGATTGATCCCATGGAAGAATGACCCACACTGGAGCAGTTCCTGAAGGAAAGACTCCATGGAAAAGTGACCTGTGCTGGAGCAGTTCCTGAAGAACTGAACCCATAGAAGTGGGAGCAGTTCCTGAAGGACTGATTCCATGGAAATTCAGGAAGCTCCTGAAGGACTGACCCCACAGAAGCTGGAGCAGCTCCTGAAGGATTGATCCCATGGAAAAAGGGACCCACACTAGAGCAGCTCCTGAAGGAAAGACTCCATGGAAGTGACTCATGTTGGAGCAGTTCCTCAAGGACTGACCCCATGGAAGCTGGAACAATTCCTGACCTCATGGAATTCACTACATCCCTACACCCTCATTTCACAGCCCTGGCAGCAATTCCCTCCTTTCCAGACACTGAATGTTGGGAATAAAACTCGCCAGAGGATGGGAACCCTCAGGAGACACCACACTGCACCCCACTAATAATCCATAATTCCACCTGGATTTGGAAATCTCCAGAAAAAAACTCTCCATGAGAGGCTTCTGAGTTTAACCAACTAGTTAAACGTGGATTTGGAAGAGCCAAGAAAAACCATGGATTCTGGGCCCTGCCTTTGAGGTTCTCTGTGGTGGTGAGGCACAGGAGGAGTTTTCAAACGGGCAGGACAGAATCTTCCAGCCAGGAAAACCTGGAGCATTTCAGGGGATTCCTTTGGATTTACCTTTGGGAGTGCTCTGCGTCTTGGGGACACCTGGAAAAGTCGTTTTCTTCGGCTGAGACTTTGGTTCTGCATCTTCTGATCCCAGCTGAGCTGCTGGAGACAGAAATGCATGTTGGGATGGAATCATGGAATCATGGAGTGATGGAATGGAATCATGGAACAGAACCATGGAGCGATGGAATGGAACCATGGAATGGTTTGGCTCGGGAGGCACCTAAGAGACATGGACGGGGACACCTTCCACCAGCCCAGCTGGCTCCAAGCCTCGTCCAAGCCGGCCTTGATGTTCCTCACCTTTTGGCTTGGAGATTTCAGCCATTTCATCCTCTGGATTTGTATCTCCTAGAATTCCCATTTCTTCTGGTCCTGCAACAGCAACAATATCTTCGTCATCTTCATCCTCGGGCGGGTTCTTCCCTGGGAAAGTGTTTTCTTCTTCCTCATCGCCGACTTCGTCGACTGTAACAAAGTTTAGTTCCTCTTTGAGGTGGTTGAAGTCGGCCAGGAAATCATCCTCATCCTCGTTAACCTCATCCAGAGTCACCAGAGGATTGTCCTCGTTGTCCTCCTGGATCTCATCCACGGTCACCAAGGCGTTGGGATCATCGGGCACCTGGGAGGCCGCGCCATCCCCGGGATTGGTTTTCCCCTCCTCGGCGGCGCTCAGCTCCGCGGGCTCGTTGAGGGGCAGCTCCTCCACCTCCCCAATCTCATCCACGGTCACCAAGGGCTCGGCCTTCAGATCCCGCTCCTCAAATTCCGCCCGGGGCCCATTCCCGTGGGAGCCCGGCTCCTCCTGCTCCGAGATCTCATCCAGCGTCAGCAGCGCCTGCGGATCCTTCACCGCTTCCGACAGCTCCTCCTCTTCCACCACCTCATCCACCACCACCAGGCCCTGGGGGTCGACGCCCGGCAGCGGCACCGGGGCGTCCTCCTCCTCCTCCCCGATCTCATCCAAGGTGACAAAGGACAGCTCACCTTCGGCTCCGCAACTCTTCCCTTTCCTCTTCTTGGGCGCCGGCTCCGAAGGGTTGGCTTTGGGGGCTTCTTTTCTCTTCCCCCTCGGGGGGTTCCGCCGCGGCATCACCGGAGACTCGGCTTCCTCCAGCACCTCGTCCACCGTGACGAACTCGTCCAGGTTAAACGGGAAGAGCTCTTCCTCCTGGGAATGGAATAGTTAACTGTCATCTCCAGGAGGAACATCCACACATGTTGGATCCAAAAAATAACCCCAAATTTAATTTGAGTGGGGAAAAAAAAAAAAGAAGTGGTCAGGGCTTAAATTGCAGCTTAAACCTGAGTTAATTTAAATGAATGACTCAGAAATTCAACATTTCTGAGGAATTAATTTAAATTAACTCAGGTTTAATCTCGTCCACCATGATGAACTCATCCAGGTTAAACAGGAAGAGCTCTTCCTCCTGGGAATGGAATATTTAACTGTCATCTCCAGCAGGATCCAAAAAATAACCCCAAATTGTATTTGAGAGTGAAAAAAAAAAAAAAAGTGGTCAGGGCTTAAATTGCAGCTTAAACCTGAGTTAATTTAAATTAATGACTCGGAAATTCAACATTTCTGAGGAATTAATTTAAATTAACTTAGGTTTAACCTCGTCCACCGTGACGAACTTGTCCAGGTTAAACGGGAAGAGCTCTTCCTCCTGGGAATGGAATATTTAACTGTCATCTCCAGGAGGAACATCCACACATGTTGGATCCAAAAAATAACCCCAAATTTAATTTGAGTGGGGAAAAAAAAAAAAGTGGTCAGGGCTTAAATTGCAGCATTGCAACTTAAACCTGAGTTAATTTAAATTAATGACTCAGAAATTCAACATTTCTGAGTCATAAATTTAAATTAACTCAGGTTTAACCTCGTCCACTGTGACAAACTCGTCCAGGTTAAATGGAAGAGCTCTTCCTCCTGGGAATGGAATATTTAACTGTCATCTCCAGGAGGAACATCCACACATGTTGGATCCAAAAAATAACCCCAAATTTAATTTGAGTGGAGAAAAAAAAAAAAAAAAAAAAGCGGTCAGGGCTTAAATTGCAGCTTAAACCTTAAACCTGAGTTAATTTAAATTAATGACTCAGAAATTCAACATTTCTGAGTCATAAATTTAAATTAACTCAGGTTTAACCTCGTCCACCGTGACGAACTCGTCCAGGTTAAACGGGAAGAGCTCTTCCTCCTGGGAATGGAATATTTAACTGTCATCTCCAGCAGGATCCAAAAAATAACCCCAAATTGTATTTGAGAGTGAAAAAACAAATAAAAAAGCGGTCAGGGCTTAAATTGCAGCTTAAACCTGAGTTAACTTAAATTAATGACTCAGAAATTCAACATTTCTGAATAATTAATTTAAATTAACTCAGGTTTAGTTCAGGAAGCCAAAGTCCTTTGGAAAAATCGCAGTGGATCAATAGGGGATAAAATTCCATGGGTAAAATTCAATGGATGAAATTCGGTGGATAAAAATCAATGGATAAAATCCAGTGGGATAAAGGTCAATGGACAAAATTCAGCAGATAAAATACAACTGATAAAATTCAGTGGATAAAATTAAAGGGACAAAATTAAGTGGATAAAATCCAGCGGATAAAGTTCAAGGGACAAAATTCAACGGATGAAATTCAGTGGATGAAATTCAGTGGAGAAAGGCCAAAGGATAAAATTGAAGGGATAAAATATAGTAGATAAAATTCAGTGGATAAAACTGAAGGGACAAAATTTAGTGGATAAAATTCAGTGGATAAAGTTCAACAGATAAAATCCAATGGATAAAATTCAGTGGATGAAATTCAATGGAAAAAAATCAATGGATGAAATCCAGTGGAGAAAGGCCAATGGATAAAACTGAAGGGACAAAATTTAGTGGATAAAATTCAGTGGATCAAGTTCAACAGATGAAATTCCTGCCAATTCGAAGTTCTGGCTCCAAAGGAACGGGTGCCCCACCCCAAATGATGCCTCTGATTTCTTCCATGGAGAATTCTGAATTTTTGTTACTTTTTCTGCCAAAATATTCCATCCTACCCTCACATTTTCATGGATATTTAACACAAACTGGGAAACTGGGATTTGGGGATGGATTTACGGGATCTGATCCCAGCTGGGGTTTCCTGGTGGCCCCAGCTCCGTGAGCCTGGAAATAGGGACTGGAGAGATCCAAAGGGAATGGATCCAAAGGGAATGGATCCAAAGGGATTCCAGCACCCCAGAGCCCACGGGATCCATGGACACCAGAAGGAAAAAGGGCAGGAATTTGGTGATATCATTTTGGAAAGAGGGGAAAGATTCCTGAGAGCAGGAACATCCTGGAATCCTGGAATGGTTTGGGTTGGAGAAGACCTTAAATCGCACCCAATCCCACCCCCTGGAACATCAGAAGTCCCCATTTCCATACACTCCATCCTTTTAATCCCACGGTTTTCCATCCTTACCTCCTTCTGTTTCCCAGTGCTGCCAGTGCCGCTTTTCCAAGCTGCAGCACCGCCCCCACCAGGAGCCTGCAAAATGGGACAAAAAATTCCATGAAATCCCAGGAAATCCCAATCCTCACTGAGCACAGCTTTGTTAGGACCAAAGAGCTGCTCTGGGATGTCTTCATGGCTCCAGGTGTTTGCCACCAACAGGTGACACCTGGCTCAGGAGCCCCTTTTCCATCTGTGCAGGGCTTGGAAAAGCCAATTCCACCTCCCCAGAGGACACGGGCTTTATTCCCACTTGGAGCTGCTCCAAGGAATTCAGTTTGGATTCCCTTCCAAAACAACTTCCATAGGATTTTCCAACCAGTTCCGCCCTCGTGGTGCAGCTAAAAGGAACAGGCTGCCCAGCAGCTCCTCTGGCGGCCCCAGGATTTATGGAGAAGGGATGATCCCAGAAACCCAGGGTGGGAGAAGCCCAGGGAACACCTGGGCATTCCTGCCCTCCTCACCTGATTCCCACCAGGATTTTCCTTCGTGCCAGATGTTCCGCTCTCTCCCGGCTGGCTCTGCTTTGAACTTGCCCGAGATTCCAGCTGGGAATCCTTTTCCTGCTGGGATGAGCTCTTCCCACCGTCCCCCTGTGCGTCCACTCCGGAATTTCCATTCCCTTTCCACTGGCTGCTCCCAGCTCCTGGCTGAGCCGTGGTTTTGGGTGGGATTTTCTTCTCCAGCCCCGCTTTGGGGGGGATTTTCTGCTCTCCAGCTCTTCCCAGGGAAGGCTCGGTGATCCTGACGGGAATTTTCTGCTTCAGGATGTCCGGGACAGACACCACTGCCTTCAAAAGCGTTTTCCCAATGCAAGATTCCTTCAGGGACGCAGCGGGATTTACCGGAGCTGCCGCGCGGTTTTCTTCAGATTTTGCAGCTCCCATCCCTTTATTTTGTGGGATTTTAACCGAACTTCCCCCGTGCATCTCACCAACAGCATTCCCAGAGTTCTCCCCACCCTTGGATGATGTTTTTCCAGGTGTTTTCTCCAGCTCTGTCCCAGCCTTGCCCCCACTCTTCCCCGGATTTTCCCCGATTTTGAGCACGGATTCCTCCGCTGTCGCCTCTCTCTCTGCTCCAGCCACATCCAGTTTTTTCCCTGGAGCATCCGGAGTTTTTGGGACAGCTTTCCTCTCCGTGGACGTTTCCTGGCTGCTTTTCCCAGCCTCGGGAACGGGAGTTTTTTCCGGAGCAGCCAGCTCCGTGCTGGGCTGGGTGACACCGGGTGACACCGCGGGAGCCTCCTCCGAGCTCGGGGACATTCCAGGGATGGCTCCTGGCGTTCCCCCAGCTGCTGGGATGGCCTTGCTGGATGATTCCAGAGGCTCCACGGCGGGAGCAGAGGGTTCCTCATCCTCCTTGTGGATTTCCAGCTCCGGCTCATCCTGAGATTTGTCCGTCCCCGCTCCGGAAAGCGGCGCCGGTTTCTCCTCCGACCTCGCTCCGGGCGATTTGCTGCCAGCAGGATCCACAGGAATTCCAGGATCCGACCCCTCCACATCCATCCCTGCAGGAGATTCCCTCACTGCTGCTCCTCCTGCCTGCGACTCAGGGATCTCCAGTTGTCCCGCTGGAATCTCCTCCGGGACATTTGGGGTGGGAATTTGGCCTTTCCTGGCCTCTCCTGATGGATTCCCAGCTGGTTTTTGCACCGTTCCTGATCCCTCTGGAATTTTTTTCAAGCCAGAGCTAAAAGCATTTAAAAGAAACAAAAATCAAACCACGGGGAGAGAATTCCAGAAGTCTCAGAAAGCTCTGGATGGCACCGGTGGGAGTTTTCCTGGAGCATGAGGAAATGGGATTGGGAATTCTGCGGGAAAAGGCGGCACTTGAGGTGAATAATTCACATTTTGGAGACCTCAGGTCTCAGAAAATTTCCATCCCACAGAGGGGAAAATTGGGAATATCCCACCAAAAGGCAGCTCCTGGATAGGAGCATTAGAGGAGCTTTGCTCTGTCTGCAGTTCCCAATCCCCAGAGAGCAGGTCTGGATTTGGGATTGGATTTGGGTTTAAAATCCCTGTTTTCCATGGAGAACCCTCTGGGATAACACAGCCCAAGGTGCCACAGGATGGAGCTTTCCAGGGAATTCCAGAGACTTCACTGAAGGAAAGAATCCCACAGCATGAGCTTGGGAAGTGCTGGAATTAGGGATGGCTGGGCCTGGAGCACCCATTCCAGCAGAATTCCAGCAGGGAATTTCTGCTCCAAAACCTGGAAAAATCAGGATTATCCAGGAGAGCGGGATTTGGGATCCTCCAAAGGGATTTTCCCATCAATTTAACATTTCTGGCTGTGCTCAGTTTGTTTTCTACTGGGATTCATGGAAAACTCCTGGGATTCATGGAAAACTTCCCCCTGGATTCATGGAAAACACAGCCTGGGAAAGGCAGAGTCCAGGAGCTGAGTTTAATTAATTAAAGCTTCATAGAAATAATCACTAATTAACAATTAAAATTATAATTCTGGTCTTTTCTGCTCCCTATGAAATGAAATAATTTTGTGTAAAATGTGTGGAACAGGAAAAATGTCAATTTTCCAACTTTCCAGGAGCTGGGATTAACGAAAAAGTCACATTTTAATTTTAATTTTAATTTTAAATCCCACTAGTCTGGAATAAAGAAGTGGCTGTGAGGAAGAGATTCCCGTTAATTTGGGAATTAATGCTCCCAAAATTCAGCAGTTTCATGGAATGATAAGGAAAGAAACGAGATCTGGGAATACAGAGCTTTTCCATAACAGAATTCCTTAAATTTGAGAATGATCCTTACACAATTTGGGGGTTTTGACAACAAAACTCATCCAGAAATCCGAGTTGGAATCACAGAAAAAAGGGATCGAAGCCATATTTAACAAAAATTCCTAAAAATTTCTGGAAATTCAGCAGTTGGGAAAAGGCATTGCAGAGGCAGGGATAGAGGGAAGAGCTGCAGGATGGAATGAAAGCAACAGGAGGAGCCAGGACCTGAGCAGGGGAAAAAAAAACAAGGAAAAACTCCACAGAAATTGGGATTTCACGCCATTTTTCCATGATTTTTTTAATGAATCCCAAATATTTTGTCTCATGGAGGACATGGACTGGGAAGGAGGAGCAGCAGGACACAGCTGGAGGGAGGCTCAGCGATCCCTAATCGTGGATGAACATTCCAAGAGAGAAAAGAAATGGATAAAATTCCCAAAAATCCTTGCAGGCTGTACCTTCCTTTGCTCCCGTCCTCTCTCTTCACTTCCTTTTTCCCAGTTTCTGCCTGAAAAACAAAAATCCCAATCCCTGAGGGTGAAATCCCGGCCCTGAAGAAAATATCCCAACCCTGAGGGAAAAATCACGATCCTGAGGGAAATCCTATCCTCGAGGGAAAAATCCCAAACTCTGAGGGGAATTCCATCCTTGAAGGAAATCCCAAACTGTGAGGGGAAAATCCCAACCCTGAGGGAAAAATCCCAACCCTAAGGGAAAAATCCCAACCCTGAGGGAAAAATCCCAACCCTAAGGGAAAAAAATCCCAAACCCTGAGGGAAAAATCCCAAACCCTGAGGGAAAAATCCCAACCCTAAGGGAAAAAAATCCCAAACCCTGAGGGAAAAATCCCAACCTTGAGAGGAAAATCCCAACCCCTGAGGGGAAAATCCCAACCTGAGGGAAGAACTCCAACTCTGAGAGAAAAATCCCAAACCTGATGGGGAAAATCCCAACCTGAGGGGGAAATCTCAATCCTGAGGGGAAAATCCCAACCCTGAGGGAAAAATATCATTTTTGAAGGGAAAAATCCCAATCTCTGAGGGAAATCCCAGACCTGAAGGAAAAATCCCAACCCTAACAGGAAAACCACAATCCTGAGGGAAAAATCCCAACCCTGAGGAAAAAATCCCATCCTTGAAGGAAAAAATCCCAATCCCTAAGGAAAAATCACGATCCTGAGGGAAAAAATACCATCCTTGAAGGGAAAAAACCTAAACCCTGAGGGAAAAATCCCAATCCTGAGGGAAATCCCATCCTTGAAGGGAAAAATCCCAAACTCTGAGGGAAAAATCCCAACCCTGAAGGAAAAAATCCCAACCCTGAGGGAAAAAATCCCAACCCTGAGGCAGAAAATCAGGCTCTGAGGGAAAAAAATTCCAACCCTGAGAGAAAATCCTGGCCCAGAGGGAAATCCTATCCTTTAGGGGAAAAATCCCAAACCCTGAGGGAAAAAATCCCAAACCCTGAGGGAAAAATCCCAAACCCTGAGGGAAAAATCCCAACCTCTGAGGGAAAAATCCCAACCCTGAGGGAAAAAATCCCAACCCTGAGGCAGAAAATCCTGGCCCAGAGGGAAATCCCATCCTTGAGGGAGAAAATCCCAAATCCTGAGGGAAAAAGTCCCAAACCTAAGGGAAAATTCCAACCCTGAGGGAAAATCCTGACCCGGGGGGGGGGAAATCCCAACCCTGAGAGGAAATCCCAATCCTGAGAGAAAATTCCAATCCTGAGGAAAAAATGCCATCCTTGAAGGAAAAAACCCTAAACCGTAAGGAAAAATCACGATCCTGAGGGAAATCCCATCCTTGAAGGGAAAAATCCCAAACTCTGAGGGAAAAATCCCAACCCTGAGGCAAAAATCCCAACCCTGAGGGAAAATCCCAGCCCTGAGGCAGAAAATCGTGGCCCTGAGGGAAATCTCAACCTAGAGGTAAAATTCCCAACCCTGAGGGTAAAATCCCATCCTTGAGGGAAAAAATCCCAAACTCTGAGGGAAAAATCCCAACCCTGAGAGGAAATCCCAATCCTGAGGGAAAAATTCCAATCCTGAGGGAAAAAGTCCCAACCCTGAGGGAAAAAGTCCATCCTTGAAGAAAATCCCATCCTTGAGAGAAAAATCCCAACCCCTGAGGGGAAAATCCCAATTCTGAGGGAAGAACTCCAACTCTGAGAGAAAAATCCCAAACCTGATGGGGAAAATCCCAACCTGAGGGGGAAATCTCAATCCTGAGGGGAAAATCCCAACCCTGAGGGAAAAATATCATCTTTGAAGGGAAAAATCCCAATCTCTGAGGGAAATCCCAGACCTGAAAGAAAAATCCCAACCCTGACAGGAAAACCTCAATCCTGAGGGAAAAATCCCAACCCTGAGTAAAAAATCCCATCATTGAAGGAAAAAAATCCCAATCCCTAAGGAAAAATCATGATCCTGAGGGAAAAAATACCATCCTTGAAGGGAAAAAACCCTGAATCCTGAGGGGAAAATCCCAATCCTGAGGGAAATCCCATCCTTGAAGGGAAAAATCCCAAACTCTGAGGGAAAAATCCCAATCCTGAGGGAAAAAGTCCCAAACCTAAGGGAAAATCCCAACCCTGATGGAAAATCCTGACCCTGAGGGGAAAATTCCAATCCTCAGGGGGAAATTCCAATCCTGAGGGGAAAAAATTCTGACTGTGAGGGAAATCCCATCCTTCAGGGAAAAAATCCCAAACCCTGAGAGGAAATCCCAATCCTGAGGGGAAAATTCCAACCCTGAGGGAAAAAAATCCCAAACCCTGAGGGAAAATTCCAACCCTGAGAGGAAATCCCAATCCTGAGGGGAAAATCCCAGCCCTTAGGGGGAAAATTCCAACCCTGAGGGAAAAAGTTCCCAAACCTAAGGGAAAATTCCAACCGTGAGGGAAAATCTTTGCCCTGAGGGGGAAAATCCCAACCCTGAAGGAAATCCCATCCTGCAGCTCTTTGCAGGAACATTCTCCCATGCCCAAAAAAAAGCCAGATGGTGGAAAATACGGAATTTTTACCTCAGGAATGTCTCCGTGGGAGGACAAGGAGCAGGTGAGTGTGTGCTCTCCTATGGAATAAGGGTACTGCTGCAGGAAGCTGTGCATGGAGCGCGCGGATTTGGGGCTGTCCAGGTGCAGGATGGCCTGAGGGAAAAAAATCCTGGTAATTCCTTAATTTATGGATAAAATGAGAATTCTTAAACCTGCTGGAATGCCTTGGTTTTCCCCCGCCATTTTCTAAGCATAAAAATGGTTAAAAGTCACTTTAAAATGGCCCAATTTGGGTCTTAAAGGTGGAACTAACTTGGGTTTTTTGGGATTTAAAAAATACATCCTTGGATTTTTAGGATTTAAAAAAACATTTTCAATGGATTTTGGGATTTAAAGGGCATTTTCTTTGGATTTTAAAGACTATTTCCATGGGTGTTTTCTTTTTGTTTTTGGGACTTGAAAAACATTTTCTTGGTTTTTCTGTGATTCAAAGGATATTTTCCTTGTTTTTCTTGGGATTTAAAAACATTTTCCTCAGTTTTTTTTTTTTCTTATTTAAAGACCATTTCCTTGTTATTTTGGGATCTAAAACATAAAGAATCCCACAGAAACTGCAGCAATTCTGCCATTCCCATTCTTTCCAATTCCCAAAAACTCCCAACCCCCTCACCCCCAAGTCCCCAAAATTCCCCCAAAAATCCACCAAAAACTCCCCAAAAATTAAAAAAAATCCCCCAGATCCACCAAAAACTCCCCCCCCAAAAAAATCCCCCCGAAATTAGAAAGTCCCCCCAAAATTAAAAAAATCCCCCAAAAATCACAAGAAATCCCCCCAAAAATCAACAACAACAACAAAATCCCCCAACATTTCCACAAAAATGCCCCAAAATTAAAAAATAATTCTGAAATAATCCCCCAAAATTCCCAAATAAATCTACCAAAAATCTCCCAAAAATTTCAAAAAAATCTCCAAAAATTCCCCAAAAATCCCAAAGGAAAAGAGAAAAGGGAGGAAGGGGCAGAAAAGGAGGGGAAAAGGGAAAGAAGGAAGGGGGAAAGAAGGAAATGGGGGAAAGGGGAAAAAGGGAAGGGGAAAAGGGGGAATAAAGTGGGAAAGAGGAAACAGGGGCAAAAAGGAGAAAAATTGAAAGGATGGGGAAAGGAAGGGGGAAAAGGAAAAAAAAAATCCTCCAAAATCCCTAAAAATTTCCCTAAAATTCCCAATAAATTAAAGGAAAAACAACAAAAAATGTCCTAGAAATCTCCAAAAATTCTGGAAAATTCCCCCAAAAAAATTCCTCAAACCATTTTACCCCGTTTTTTCCCCTCCAAGCCCCATTTTTTTTACAGTCCTTGGGGCTGAACCCGGTGGTGGTTGCTGAGCACGGTGCAGTGCTCCACCTTGCCAAGCACAACCCAGCTCCAATTCCTGGAACCCCTGTGCCAAAAATCCCCCAAAATTTCCCAAAAAACCCCAAAATTTCCCCCATTTTTTCCCCTCCAAGCCCTGATTTCCCCAGTTCCTGGGGCTGTACCCGGTGGTGGTTGCTGAGCACAGCGCAGTGCTCCACCTTGCCAAGCACAACCCAGCTCCAATTCCTGGAACCCCCGTGCCAAAAATCCCCCAAAATCTCCCCAAAAACCCCATTTTTGCCCATTTTGGGCCATGTTTTTCCCCGCCGTACCCGGCAGCGGTTGCTGAGCACGGCGCAGTGCTCCACACTGCACAACCCAGCACTGGCTCCAATTCCTGGAACCCCTCTGCCAAAAATCCCCCATATTTCCCTGAAAACCCCCATTTTTGTCCATTTTTGCTCCATGTTTTGCCCCTGTGCCGTACCCGGTGGCAGTTGCTGAGCACGGCGCAGTGCTCTCCACCTTGCACAACCCAGCACTGGCTCCAATTCCTGGAACCCCTGTGCCAAAAATCCCCCAAAATTTCCCCAAAAACCCCATTTTTGCCCATTTTTGCCGTGCCGTACCCGGTGGCGGTTGCTGAGCACAGTGCAGTGCTCCACCTTACCCAGCACAAACCAGCTCCAATTCCTGGAACCCCTGTGCCAAAAATCCCCCAAAATCTCCCCAAAACCCCTGTATTTTGCCCATGTTTTGCCCGTGTTTTGCCCGTGTTTTGCCCATGTTTTGCCCGTGTTTTGCCCGTGTTTTGCCCATTTTCCCCTGTGTTTTGCCCCCGTGCCGTACCCGGCGGCGGTTGCTGAGCACGGTGCAGTGCTCCACCTTGCCCAGCACAACCCAGCTCCAATTCCTGGAACCCCTGTGCCAAAAGTCCCCCAAAATCTCCCCAAAACCCCCGTGTTTTGCCCATGTTTTGCCCATGTTTTGCCCGTGTTTTGCCCATATTTTGCCCATATTTTGCCCGTGTTTTGCCCGTGTTTTGCCTGTGTTTTGCCCATTTTGGCCCATGTTTTGCCCATGTTTTCCCCCGTGTTTTCCCCCGTGCCGTACCCGGCGGCGGTTGCTGAGCACGGCGTAGTGCTCCACCTTGCCGAAGCGCAGCCCCGCGCACACCAGCTCCAGCTCCCGGTAGCCCTGGGCTGGGAGGTTCCCCAGGTGCACCAGGTGAGAGCGCAGAGAGGCAGCGTCCACCTGAGGGGAGAACAGCAGGGGGGTAATGGGGAAACAGGGGGAAAGGGGGGGAAAGGGGGGAAAAAGGGGAAAAAAGTGGGGGGAAAGGGGGGAGGGAAAAGGGGGAAAAAAAGGGAGAAAGGGGGATAAAAAGGGGTGAAAGGGAGGAAAAAGGGGGGAAAGGGGAAGAAAGGGGAAAAAGGGGGAAAAAGGGGGAAAAAGGGGGGAAAAGGGGGAAAAAGGGGGAAAAAGGGGGAAAAAGGGGGAAAAAGGGGGGAAAAGGGGGGGAAAAGGGGGGAAAAGGGGGGAAAAGGGGGGAAAAGGGGGGAAAAGGGGGGAAAAGGGGGGAAAAGGGGGGAAAAGGGGGGAAAAAGGGGGAAAAGGAAGGAGAAAAGGGGAGAAAAGGGGAGAAAAGGGGAGAAAAGGGGAGAAAAGGGGAAAGGGGGGAAAAAAGGGAGGAATAAGTGGAGGGAAAAGGGGGAAAAAGGGGGAAAAGGGGAGAAAAGGGGGAAAAAGGAGGGGGGAAGGGGGAAAAGGGGAAGAAAAGGGGAAAAAGTGGGGGGAAAAGCGGAAAAAAGGGGTAAAAGGAAAAAAGGGAGAAAGGGGGGAAAGGGGGGAATAAGTGGGGGGAAAAGGGGGGGAAGGGGGAGAAAAGGGGAAAAGGAGGGGAAAGGAGGGAAAGGGGGGAGGGAAAAGGGGGAAAAAGGGGAAAAAAGGGGATAAAAAGGGGTGAAAGGGAGGAAAAAGGGGGGAAAAGGGGAAGAAAGGGGAAGAAAGGGGAAGAAAGGGGAAGAAAGGGGAAGAAAGGGGGAAAAAGGGGGAAAAAGGGGGAAAAAGGGGGAAAAAGGGGGAAAAAGGGGGAAAAGGGGGAGAAAAAGGGGGGAAAGGGGGAAAAAGGGGGAAAAAGGGGGAAAAAGGGGGAAAAAGGGGGAAAAAAGGGGAAAAAAGGGGAAAAGGGGGAAAAAGGGGGGAAAGAGGGGGAAAAGTGGGGGGAAAAAGGGGAGGAGAAGGGGAAAGCGGGGAAAAAATGAGGGAAAAGGAAGGAGAAAAAAGGGGAGAAAAGGGGAAAAAGGGGAGGAAGGGGATAAAAAGGAGGAAAAAGGGGGAAAAATGGGGGAAAGGGGGGGGAAGGGAGAAAAGGAGAAAAGGGGGAAATGGAACAAAGAGGGGAAAAAGGGAAAAAAGTGAAAAGGGGGGAAAAAGGGAAAAAAGAGAAGAAAAGGCGACAAAATAGGAATAAAGGGAAAAAGGGAAAAAAGGGGAAAACAAGGGGAACAGAAGGGGAAAAGAAAGGGGAAAGGAAGGGGGGGAAAAGGAAGAAAAAGGAAAAAGGAAGGAGAAAAGGGGAAAAAGGGGGAAAGGGAGAAAACGGAACAAAGCAGGGAAAGAGGAAAAAAGGGAAAAAAGGGAAAAAAGGGAAAAAAGGAAGGGGAAAGGAAGGGGAAAGGAAGGGAAAGGAAGGGGAAAGGAAGGGGGGAAGAGGGGGGAAAGGGGGGAGAAAAAGGGAGAAAATGAGGAAAAAAGGGGAAAAAGGGAAGAAAGGAAGGAGAAAAGAGGAGGAAGAGAGGGGAAAGGGAGAACAGGAGAAAATGGAACAAAGGGGGATAAAGAGGGAATACAATGAAGGGGAAAGAGGAAAAGGGGGAAAGGGGGAAATGGAACAAAGAGGGGAGAAAGGGAAAAAAGGGAAAAAAAGGGAAAAAGGGGAAAAAAGGGAAAAAGGGGGAAGAGGGGGAAATGGGGGAAATGGAACAAAGAGGGGAAAAAAGGGGGAAAAGGGAAAAAAGGGAAAAAAGGGAAAAAAGGGGGAAAAGGGGGGAAAAGGGGGGAAAAGGGGGGAAAAGGGGGGAAAAGGGGGGGAAAAGGGGGGGAAAGGGGGGGGAAAGGGGAAAAAAGGGGAAAAAAGGGGAAAAAAGGGGAAAAAAGGGGAAAAAAGGGGAAAAAGGGGGAAAAAGGGGGAGGGAGGGGATAAAAAGGGGGAAAAAGGGGCAATAGGGGAAATAGGGAGAAAAGGAGGAAATGGAACAAAGAGGGGAAAGAGGTGGAAAAGGGAAAAAAGTGAAAAGGGGGGAAAAAGGGAAAAAAGAGGAAAAAGGCAAAAAAAGAGGAATAAAGGGGAAAAGGGGGAAATAAGGAAAAAGAAGGGGAAAAGAAGGGGGAAAAGAAGGGGGGAAAAGGGAAAAAAAGGAAGAAAAAGGGAAAAAGGAAGGAGAAAAAAGGGGGAAGAGGGGGGGAAAGGGAGAAAAGGAGAAAACAGAACAAAGGGGGATAAAGAGGGAACAAAATGAAGGGGGGAAGAGGAAAAGGGAAGGGGAAAAAGGGGAAAAGGGAAAAAAGGAAGGAGAAAGAAAGGGGAGAAAAGGGGAATAAAGGGGGGAAAGAGGGAAAAAGGAAAAGGAAAAAGGGAAAAGGAAAAAGGAAAAAGGAAAAAGGAAAAAGGAAGGGGAAGGAAGGGGGAAAAGAGGAAAAGGGAGGGGGGAAAAGGAGAAAAGGGGGAAGGAAAGGGGAAGGGAAAACGGGGAAGGGGGGAAAGGGTGAAGGGGAAAAATGACCAAAAAAAGGAAAAAGGGGAGGATGGGAAAAGGAAAGGAAAAAGGGAAAAAAAAAGGAAAAAAATGGGAATAAATGGGCAAAAAGGGAAGAAGGAAAGAGGAAAAATAGGGGAAAAGGGGGAAAAGTGAAAAAAATGGACCAAAGGAAGGACGAAAAGGGTGGGGGGAAATGGGGAGAAAGAGGGGAAAGGACAGAGGGGGGAAAGGGGAATAAAGGGGAGAAGGCAGGAAAAATGGGGGAAAAAGGAGAAAAAGGGAAAAAAGGAGGAAATGGGGAAGAAGAGAACGAAGGACAGGGAAAAAGGAGTGGGAAAAAGGGGGAAAAGGGGAAATTAGGGGGGAAAAAGAAGAGAAAAAAGTGGGGGGAAAAGGAAAAAACCTCTCTGCATTTATAAATAATGGAATTTTGAGTGGGAATTAAGAAAAATTCCCCATTCCCATTTGGAACTTTCCAACACGTTATTTTACAGGGAGAAAACCTCTGAGAATCCTGGAATTAATCCTGGAATTAATCCTGGAATTAATCCTGGAATTCTGAAAGGATCTAAGGGCCAGGGAGATCCCTGAGGTCTCAAATAATCCCATTCCAGAAAGAAAATGGGATTTAGCCCAACCTGAAATGCTCAGGAAGGAGCACTCCCAGCTCCCAGTTCAGGAAATTCCAAAGAAATTTGGGACAATGAGGAGAAAAATTGGGGATAATGAGGAGAAAAATTTGGGACAATGAGGAGAAATATTTGGGACAATGAGGAGAAAACTTTGGGGATAATGAGGAGAAAAATTGGGGATAATGAGGAGAAAAATTTGGGATAATGAGGAGAAATATTTGGGATAATGAGGAGAAATATTTGGGATAATGAGGAGAAATATTTGGGATAATGAGGAGAAAAATTGGGGATAATGAGGAGAAAAATTGGGGATAATGAGGAAAAACTCACCTTGGGATCAGCCTCCTTGATGAGGGAGATGAAAATGGCTTCCTTTAGGGAGGGAAAAAGGGATTGGGGCTTAATTAATAATAATTGATGATTGATTAATAATTAATAATTGATTAATTAATCATTATTAAAGTGGTCATCATGTTAAAATAAATAAAATTAAAAAAACCACATTTCCCGGGGAAAAAGTCCTTTATTTTATACTCCAGGAAGTGCAAAAAATTCTATTTAAATTTTATTTAAATCCCAAATCTTGCTTGAAGTGGAATTTTTTTCCCAGAGTTATTCCCACAATTCCCAAATTCTCCACATTCCCACAATCCCCCAACTTCCCCCAATCTCACAATTCCCAATTTTTCCCAATCCTCCCAACACCCCCAGTTCCTAAAATTCCCACAATTCCCAATTTCCCTCAATCCCACAATCCCCAGATTCCCAAAATCCCCAAATTGCTCAATTTCCCTCAATCCCACAATCCCTAAAATTCCCAAATTCTCACAATCACCAAATCCCCAAAATTCCCCAATTTCCCTCAATTCCCCAATCCCCCAATCCCTCCAACTCCTAAAATTCCCACAATTCCTAAATCCCCACAACTCCTCCAATTCCCACAATTCCCAAAATGCTCAACTTCCCTCAATCCCACAATCCTTGAAATTCCCAAATTCCCAAATCCCCACAATTCCCCAAATCCCCAAATTTCCCAAATCCCCCAACTTCCCCCAATCTCACAATTCCCAATTTTTCCCAATCCTCCCAACACCCCCAGTTCCTAAAATTCCCACAATTCCCAACTTCCCTCAATCCCTCAATCCCCAGATTCCCAAAATCCCCAAATTGCTCAATTTCCCTCAATCCCACAATCCCTAAAATTCCCAAATTCTCACAATCCCCCAAATTCCCAAATTCTCACAGTTCCCAGTTCTCACAATCCATATCATCCCTCAATTCCCCCAACTCCTACAATTCCTAAATCCACCCAACTCCCTCAATTCCCACAATTCCCAAAATGCTCAAACTCCCTCAATCCCACAATCCCTAAAATTCCCAAATCATCGCAACCCTTCAAATTTCCAACTCCCCCGATCCCTACAATCCCACAAATCCCCCCAACTCCCTCCATTCCTAGAACTCCCACAATCCCATGATCTCCACAATTCCCAAAATCCCCACAATCCCCACATTCCCCAATCCAAGTTCCCCAACTTCTCTTAATTTCACAATTCCCAAGTCCCCACAATCCCCAAATTCCCCAATTTCCCCCAATCCCCAGAACTCCCCCAATCCCATGATCTCCACAATTCCCAAAATGCTCAGGTTCCCTCAATCCCACAATCCCTAAAATTCCCAAATTCTCACAATCACCAAATCCCCAAAATTCCCACATTCCCGAATTTCCCTCAATTCCCCAATCCCCAAATTCCCCCAATCCCTCCAATCCCGCAATTCCCCCAACTCCTAAAATTCCCACAATTCCTAAATCCCCACAACTCCTCCAATTCCCACATTTCCCAAAATGTTCAACTTCCCTCCATCCTACAATCCCTGAAATTCCCAAATCCCCAACTTCCCTCAATCCCCAAATTTCCCAAATCCCCAAATTTCTCAACTTCCCCCAATCTCACAATTCCCAAATTCCTCCAACTCCTACAATTCCCACAATTCCTAAATCCCCACAACTCCCTCAATTCCCAAAGTGCTCAACTTCCCTCAATTCCCCGATTCCTCTCAATCCCCACAATCCCCAAATTCCCAACTCCCCCGGTTCCTACAATCCCCACAATCCCAAAATTCCCCAAAATCCCCAACTTCTTCCCCCAATCTCACAATCCCTGAAATTCCCAAATCCCCACAATCCCCCAATTTCCCTCAATCCCCAAATTTCCCAAATCCCCCAATTTCCCCGAATTTCCCAATTCCCCAAATTCCCACAATCCTCCCAACTTCCCTCAATCCCACATTTCCCACAATTCACTCAATCCCCAAATTTCCCAAATTTCCCAAATTCCTCAACTTCCCCCAATCCCCCCAACTCCCTCCATTCCTAGAATTCCCACAATCCCATGATCTCCACAATTCCCAACATCTCCACCATCCCCACAATTCCCAGATTCCCCAACCTCCCCCAACCCCCCAATTCCCTCAATTCCCACAACTCCTGAAATTCCCACAATTCCTAAATCCCCACAATTCCCCAATCTCCAAATTCCCCAATTTCCTTAATTCCACGATTCCCAAATCCCCACAATCCCCCAAATTCCCAACTCCCCCAATTCCTACAATCCCCACAATCCCCAAATCCCCACTTCTTCCCCCAATCTCACAATTCCCAAATCCCCAAAATTCCCCAATTTCCCTCAATCCCCAAATTTCCCAAATCCCCAAAATTCCCCAATTTCCCTCAATCCCCAAATTTCCCAAATCCCCCAACTTCCCCCAATCTCACAATTCCCAAATTCCTCCAACTCCTAAAATTCCCGTAACTCCTAAATCCCCACAACTCCCTCAATTCCCAAAGTGCTCAACCTCCCTCAAATTCCCCAACTTCCCTCAATCCCCACAATCCCCCAAATTCCCAACTCTCCTGGTTCCTACAATCCCCACAATCCCCAAATTCCCCCAAATCCCCAACTTCTTCCCCCAATCTCACAACTCCCAAATCCCCAAAATTCCCCAACTTCCCTCAATCCCCAAATCCCTCAACTTCCCCCAATCTCGCAATTCCCAAATTCCTCCAACTCCTAAATCCCCACTCCCTCAATTCCCAAAATGCTCAACTTCCCTCAAATTCCTCAACTTCCCTCAATCCCACACTTCACTCAATCCCCAAAATTCCCAAATCCCCAAATTCCTCCCAAATCCCCCAATCTCACAATTCCCAAATTCCTCCAACTCCTAAAATTCCCGTAACTCCTAAATCCCCACAACTCCCTCAATTCCCAAAGTGCTCAACCTCCCTCAAATTCCCCGATTCCCCTCAATCCCCACAATTCCCAACTCCCCTGGTTCCTACAATCCCCACAACCCCTAAATTCCCCCAAATCCCAACTTCTTCCCCCAATTCCCCAAATCCCCACAATTCCCCAACTTCCCTCGATCCCACACTTCCCACAATTCACTCAATCCCTCAATCCCCCCAATCCCCCCAATCCCCCATTTTTTTGGGATTCCCGTGGTTCCCACCTCATCCTGCAGGGATTGGTGCCGGGGCTCGTGCCGGATGCGGAGCTGGTTCCCCTCCAGGCACATGGGGAAGCAGCCGTAGAACTTCACCATGGACTCCGCGGCTCTGCGGGGAATCTCCAGGAACGCCTGCAGAACGTGTCCACAATTCCCAAAAATCCTCCCAAACATTCCCCCAAACATTCCCAAAAATCCTCCCAAAAATCCCCCCAACATTCCCAAAAATCGTCCCAAAAATCCCCCAACACATTCCCAAAAATCCCCCCAAACATTCCCCCAAATCCTCCCAAAAATCCCCCCAAATATCCCTAAAAATCCTCCCAAAAATCTCCCCAAACATTCCCCCAAATCCTCCCAAAAATCCTCCCAAATATCCCTAAAAATCCTCCCAAAATCCCCCCCAAACATTCCCAAAATCCTCTCAAAAATCCCCCCAAACATTCCCAAAAATCGTCCCAAAAATCCCCCCAAATATCCCTAAAATCCTCCCAAAAATCCGCCCCAAACATTCCCAAAAATTCCCCCAAACATTCCCCAAAATCCTCCCAAAAATCCCCCCAAACATTCCCCAAACCCTCCCAAAAATCCCCCCAACATTCCCAAAAAACGTCCCAAAAATCCCCCCAAATATCCCTAAAATCCTCCCAAAAATCCCCCCAAATATCCCTAAAAATCCCCCCAAACATCCCCAAAATCCTCCCAAAAATCCCCCCAAACATTCCCCAAAATCCTCCCAAAAATCCCTAAAAATCCTCCCAAAAATCCTCCCCAAAACCTCCCTAAAAATCTTTAAAAATCACCCCAAATTCACAAAAAATTCCCTAAAAGTCCCCCCCGCAAAAATCCTTAAAAAATTCCCCCCCAAATTCCCAAAAATATCCCAAGAAATACCCCCAAAATTCCTCCCCAAAAAAAAACCCTAGAAGAATTCCTCCCAAAAAGCCTAAAAGAATTCCCCCAAAATTCCAGAAAAATCCCCAAAATTTCCCCAAACATCCCTCAAAATCCCAAGAAATTCCCCAAAAAATCTCAAAAAAAACTTTCCTAAATACCCCAAAAAATCCTACGAAACTTCCCCAAAAATCCTCAAAATATCCCCGATACCTCAAAAACTAAAAAAAACTTTAAAAACCCCACAAAATTTAAAAAAAATTCCCAAGAAGCCTCCTAAGAAACCTCCAAAAATCCTAAAAAAAATCCGCCATAAATTTTGAAAAAAAAAACTCCCAAAAATCAAAAACAAATTCTCAAAACTTTAAAAATCCCCAAAATCATTAAACCCCAAAATCCCCAAAAAATCTTCCCAAAAGTTCTTAAAAACATCCCCAAAAATCCTCACAAAAAAATGATAAATTAAAAAAAAATCCGCAAACGTTTCTTTAAAATATCCCCAAAAATCCCCAAAAATCCCCTAAAAATTCCCCAAAACCCCCAAATACCCCCAAAATTCCCATTTTTCTCCCAAGAGCTGTCCCTTGTCCCAGAATTCCCGGGAATTACCTTTTTGTGGGATGAGAGGATGAGCAGGTCCCGCAGGCCCCCGAAGGGCTTGGCCAGGTTGGAGATTTCCTCTGGGGAGTAACCCCGGGCTGGGAGGTTGGACAGCAGCAGCACACAGCAGGGATCGGGGTCGTCATCCTGTGGGGTCAGGGGATTACAGATCCTAAATCCCAGTCCTGATCCCAATCCTGATCCCAAATCCTGATCCCAAATCCTGATCCCAAACCCCATCCCGATCCCGGCAGGTTGGACACCAGCAGCACGCAGCACTGCTCGGGATTGGGGTCATCCTGTGGGGTCAGGGAATTACAGATCCGAAATCCTGATCCTGATCCTAAATCCCCATCCTGATCCTAAATCCTGATCCCAAATCCTGATCCTAAATCCTGATCCCAAATCCTGATCCTGATCCCAAACCCCATCCTGATCCCGGCAGGTTGGACAGCAGCAGCACGCAGCACTGCTCGGGATGGTCATCCTCCTGTGGGGTCAGGGAATTCCTGATCCTAAATCCCCATCCTGATCCTAAATCCCAAATCCTGATCCCAAACCCCATCCCAATGCTGGCAGGTTGGACAGCAGCAGCACGCAGCACTGCTCGGGGTCGGGGTCATCCTGTGGGGTCAGGGGTACAGCTCATTCCTGATCCTAATCCTGATCCCGATCCCAAATCCTCATCCTGATCCCAAATTCCCATCCCAAACCCCATCCCAATCCCGGCAGGTTGGACACCAGCAGCACGCAGCACTGCTCGGGATCGGTGTCCTGTGGGTACAGCTCATTCCTGATCCTAATCCTGATCCCAAATCCTCATCCTGATCCCAAATCCCCATCCCAATCCCAATCCCGATCCCGGCAGGTTGGACACCAGCAGCACACAGCACTGCTTGGGATTGTCATCCTCCTGTGGGGTCAGGGAATTCCTGATCCCAATCCCACAGCTCCTGTTCCCATCCCAATCCTGATCCTGATCCCACAGCCCAGAGCTCCCGTTCCCATCCCAAAGGGAATCCCCATCCCCATCCCAATCCCAATCCCAAATCCCAATCCCAATAGGTTGGACACCAGCAGCGCGCAGCACTGCCTCAAGGTCATCCTGTGGGCTCAGGGAATTCCAGCCCCATCCTGATCCCAATCCCGATCCCAATCCCACAGCCCACAGCTCCTGCTCCCATCCCAAAGGGAATCTCAACCCCAATCCCAATCCCAGAGCTCCCATTCCCATCCCAAAGGGAATTTAAATCCCAATCCCAATCCCAGAGCTCACTGCTCCCATCCCAAAGGGAATTTCAGTCCCAGTCCCAGAGCTTCCTGTTCCCACTGTTCCCATCCCAAAGGAATTCCCAATCCCAATCAGAGATCTCGTTCCCATCCCAAAGGGAATTCCAATCCCAATCCAAATCCCAATCCAAATCCCACACTTTGCTGTTCCCATCCCAAAGGAAATTTCAGTCCCAATCCCAATCCCAGAGCTCACTGTTCCCATCTCAAAGGGAATTCCAATCCTAATCCCAATGCAAATCCCAAAGTTTGCTGTTCCCACCCCAAAGGGAATTCCAATCCTCATCCCAGAACTCCCATTCCCATCCCAAAGGGAATTTCAGTCCTGTTCCTATTCCAAAGGGAATCCCAATCCCCATCCCAGAGCTCCCATTCCCATCCCAAAGGGGATTTCAGTCCTGTTCCTATTCCAAAGGGAATCCCAATCCCAATCCCAATCCCAGAGCTCGGTGTTCCCATCCCAAAGGGAATTTCAGTCCTGTTCCTCTTCCAAAGGGAATCCCAATCCCAATCCCAATCCCAGAGCTCGGTGTTCCCATCCCAAAGGGAGGTTCTGGGGTTTGGGATTGGGATGGGAATGGAGCCAAGGCCAAAGGGGTTGGAGCTTGGGAATGCTGGGAATCACTGGGAAAGCAGGGAAATTCCCAGTGTTCCCACAATTCCCAACGTTCCCAATGTTCCCACAATTCCCTCATTCCCCCAAACCCCCACAATCCCACAATTCCCTAAAATCCCCCAAATCCCCAAACCCCGCTGACCTTCCCGCCTGGGTCCGTGGGTTCCTCGCTCACCGCAGGCTCTGGAAAGGGGGAAAAGGAGCAGAGCTCAACCCTCCAGAATTCCCAAATTCCCTTTTAATCCCCTCTTCCCCACTGCATTTCCCCCAGCCCCACCAAAATCCCGGAATGACCCCAAATGGGGAATTCCAGGAATTCCTTGGGATTACCTGGCCCTGCCTCTGCCGCGGGCTCCTCTGCTCCTTCTGGCCTTGGGGAGCTTTTGGGATTGGGGTTTTTGGGATTGGGGCTGTTGGGATCGGGGCTGTTGGGATTGTTGGGATTGGGGCTGTTGGGATTGGGGTTTTTGGGATTGGAGCTTTTGGGATCGGGGTTTTTGGGATCCGAGGGCTCCGATCCCGGGATTTCCAGCCCGGCCCCGGGATCGTCCCCGGGCTCCTTCCCTGCAGGGAGGAACAGCAGCACAGGGGGTTTGGGCACGGCTCCATCCCCCGGCCCCATTTCCCCTACATTTTACCCCAATTCCCCATCTTCCCATTCCCCAAATTTCACTTTCTCGCTTTCCCAATTTTTCCCCATTTCCTGCCATTTTTCCCCAAGATTTTCCCCATTTTTCCCCATCTTCTCAAGTGTTTTTCCAATTTTTTTCCCATTTTCCCCAAATTTCACTTTCACATTTTCCCAAATTTTTTCCCCATTTCCTCCCATTTTTCCCCCAATTTTTTTTCCTCATTTCCCCAATTTTTTTTCCTCATTTCCCCAGTTTTTCCCAATCTTCTCAAGGGGTTTTCCATTTTCTTTTCCCATTTTCCCAAATTTTTTCCCCATTTCCTCCCATTTTCCCCCAAGATTTTCCCCATTTTTCCCCCATCTTCTCAAGGGTTTTTCCATTTTCTTTTCCCATTTTCCCAATTTTTTCCCCATTTCCTCCCATTTTCCCCCAAGATTTTTCCCCATTCTGCCAAATTTTCCCCATTTTCTCATTTTTTCCCCATTTTTCCCCATCTTCTCAAGGGTTTTTCCATTTTTTTCCCACTTTCCCCAAATTTCACTTTCTCATTTTCCCAAGTTTTTCCCCATTTCCTCCCATTTTCCCCCCAAGATTTTCCCCATCTTCTCAAGGGTTTTTCCATTTTCTTTTCCCATTTTCCCAAATTTTTTCCCCATTTCCTCCCATTTTCCCCCAAGATTTTTTTCCTCATTTCCCCATTTTCCTCCATCTTCCCAAGTGTTTTTCCATTTTGTTTTCCCATTTTCCCCAAATTTCACTTTCTCATTTTCCCAAATTTTTTCCCCATTTCCTCCCATTTTTCCCCCAATTTTTTTCCTCATTTCCCCAATTTTTCCCAATCTTCTCAAGGGTTTTCCCATTTCCTTTTCCCATTTCCCCCCTTTTTTCCCCCATTTCTGAGTTTCCTCCCCCCAAACTTTGGTTTCCCATTTCCCTGAGATTTTTTTGCCATTTTTCCCCATTTTTTCACCATTTCCCCAAGGTTTTTCTTCCATTTTCTTTTCCCATTTTCCCAAATTTCACTTTCTCATTTTCCCAAGTTTTCCCCATTTCCTCCCATTTTTCCCCCAAGATTTTCCCCATTTTCCCCCCATCTTCTCAAGGGTTTTTCCATTTTCTTTTCCCATTTCCCCAATTTTTCCCATTTCCTCCCATTTTCCCCCAAGATTTTTTCCCCATTTCTCAAATTTTTCCCTTTTTCCCAATTTTCCCCCTTTTCCCCCCTCTTCCCAAGGTTTTTCTTCCATTTCCTTTTCCCATTTTCCCAAATTTCACTTTCTCATTTTCCCAAGATTTTTCCCCATTTCCTCCCATTTTCCCCCCAAGATTTTCCCCATTTTCCTCCATTTCCTCCATCTTCTCAAGTGTTTTTCCATTTTCTTTTCCCATTTTCCCCAAATTTCACTTTCTCGTTTTCCCAATTTTTTCCCCATTTCCCCACATTTTTCCAAGATTTTCCCCCCATTTTGACAAATTTCCCCATTTCCCCCCATCTTCTCAAGAGTTTTTCTATTTTCTTTTCCCATTTTCCCATTTTTTCCTCATTTCCTCCCATTTTCCCCCAAGATTTTTTTCCCCATTTCACCAAATTTTCCCCTTTTTCCCCATTTTTCCCCATCTTCCCAAGCTTTTTTCTTCCATTTCCTTGTCCCATTTTCCCAAATTTCACTTTCACATTTTCCCAAATTTTTCCCCATTTCCTCCCATTTTTCCCCCAAATTTTTTTTCCTCATTTCCCCAATTTTTTTTCCTCATTTCCCCAATTTTTCCCAATCTTCTCAAGGGTTTTCCCATTTTCTTTTCCTATTTTCCCAAATTTCCCCCATTTCTGAGTTTCCTCCCCCCAAACTTTGGTTTCCCATTTCCCTGAGACTTTTTGCCAATTTTCCCCATTTTCCCCATCTTCTCAAGAGTTTTTCCATTTTCTTTTCCCATTTCCCCAATTTTTTTCCCCATTTCCTCCCATTTTCCCCCAAGATTTTCCCCATTTTCCTCCATTTTTCCCCCTCTTCCCAAGGGTTTTTCCATTTTCTTTTCCCATTTTCCCAAATTTCACTTTCACATTTTCCCAATTTTTTTCCCCATTTCCTCCCATTTTTCCCCCAATTTTTTTTCCTCATTTCCCCAATTTTTTTTCCTCATTTCCCCAGTTTTTCCCAATCTTCTCAAGGGGTTTTCCATTTTCTTTTCCCATTTTCCCAAATTTTTTCCCCATTTCCTCCCATTTTCCCCCAAGATTTTTCCCCATTCTGCCAAATTTTCCCCATTTTCACATTTTTTCCCCATTTTCCCCCATCTTCTCAAGGGTTTTTCCATTTTTTTCCCATTTTCCCCAAATTTCACTTTCTCATTTTCCCAAATTTTTTCCCCATTTCCTCCCATTTTTCCCCCAAATTTTTTTCCTCATTTTCCCAATTTTTCCCAATCTTCTCAAGGGTTTTCCCATTTCCTTTTCCCATTTCCCCCCTTTTTTCCCCCATTTCTGAGTTTCCTCACCCCAAACTTTGGTTTCCCATTTCCCTGAGATTTTTTGCCATTTTCCCCATTTTTTTTCACCATTCTCTAAAGTTTTTTTCCCCATTTTCTCATTTTTTTTCCATTTTCTTTTCCCATTTTCCCAGATTTCACTTTCTCATTTTTCCAATTTTTTCCTCCAAGATTTTTTCCCTATTTCTCCATTTTCCCCCCTTTTCCCCATTTTTTTTCTCTTTCCCCCAAGTTTTTTCCCCATTTTCCCTGAGGTTTTTTCTTCTATTTTCTCTTCCCTTTTTCCCATTTTCCAAAGTTTTTTCCCCAATTTCCCCAAATTTTTCCCCATTTCCTTCCCATTTTCCCAAGGTTCTTTCCCCCATTTCTTCCCCATTTTCCAAGGGATTTTATTCCATTTTTTTCCCAATTTTTCCCCAAGATTTTTTTCCCATTTTCCCAAATTTCACTTTCTTATTTTCCCAATTTTTTCCCCATTTCCCCACATTTTTCCCCCAAGATTTTTTTTTCCGTTTCCCCATTTTTTCCCCTCTTTTCCCCATTTCCCCCCATTTCTTCCCCATTTCCCAAGGGATTTTTTCCCATTTTTCCCAAATTTTTTCCCATTTTCCCAAATTTCACTTTCTCATTTTCTCAAATTTTTTCCCCATTTCCCCACATTTTTCCCCCAAGATTTTTCCCCCAAGATTTTTTCCCCATTTTTTCCCCATTTCTTCCCCATTTCCCAAGGGATTTTTTCCCATTTTTCCCAATTTTTCCCCCATTTTTCCCCCTCACCTCCCACATTCGAGGTTTTCTTCACTTTCTTCTCTCCCACCGCTTTCTTCACTTTTTCCTTTTTCCCTACAAAAAAATCCCCAAAAACCCCAGAATTCCCAATTCCCATCAGCGATTCCTTCCCAAGGGAACAAATTCCCAAAAATTCCAAGGAATTCCAGGGATAGGAGCAAAAAAAAAAAAAAAAAAAAGATTTGGGGAGGGAAAAAAAATGAGGATTTTTTAGGCTAAAAATCCCAAAATTTCAATTAAATCCAGGGCAATTTATGGAAAAAAAATGGGAATTTTTGGGGGGAAAAAATCTGGATTTTTTTGGGGTAAAAGAAACCCAAAATTTGAATTCATTCTGTGGGATTTTGGAGGCAAAACGTCCCAAAATTTCAATTAAATCCAGGCAAAATTTTGGGGAAAAAAAAAAGAGATTTTAGGAGCAAATGTGGATTTGAGGTGAAAAAAGTGGATTTGAGAAGGATTTGGATTTAGGATGGAAAAATAATTTTGGGGAGAAAAAGGAAGGATTTAAAAAAAAAAATTAAATTGGGATCCTGGGGGAGAAATTCAGATTTTTTTAGGGTAAATAATCCCAAAATTGGAATTAATTCTGCAATTTTAATTAATCCCAAAAGCCAGTCAGGAATGGATGAAAATCAGGAATTTGGAACCCAGGAATTTCCTATTAATAAAATTAAAATGGATTCAGCCAATTCATTAATTAATGAATTAATTGACTGATCACTCATTAAGAATTCATTCATAAATAAACGAGCTCAGGAATGAAAAGAAATGAATTATTGGGCACCCAATAATTTCCTATGAAAAGCCAATGAAGTTCAAATTAATTAAGGCAATTCATTTATTAATTAAGCCGGCCAATGCACAATTAATTATTAATTAATTATTAATGAATTATTAATTATTTAATGAAGATCGGCCTCACCTGTCAGGACTTTGGGGCTCTTGGTGCTGGTGCTCGGGACCTTCCTGGGAGGATAAAAAGGACACACAAAAATCAATTTAATTAATAATTATTAATTATGAAGCCCCAATTAAAGGTCAGAGTTGGAGCCCCTCGGGTTCCCAATTAACGTAATTAACATCCATGCATTAATGAGGCTCTTACTTGGTGCTTGTTGGGGTTTTTTTGGGGTTCAGGACTCGTTTTTTCACCGGTTTTTTGGCCTGGAATGGGAAAAAATTTGAGATTTATTAATGATAAATGGGATTCTGAACTTTAATTAATTACTGCTAATTAAGTAGTAATTAATGTAATATTAATAAGTAGTAATTGATTGTTAATATAATTAATTAAATTAATTAATTATGAATATTTTTATTTTTAAAATTTATTTTTAAATTTTTAAAATTTTATTTTTATTTTTAATTATTTGTATTTATTAATATTAATATTAATATTGACAAGGTATAAAAGTAGTAATTAATAAAATACGAATATAATTATTTTTATTAATTAATTATTTATTCATATATATTTTTTTAATTTTTTAAATTTATTTTAAATGTCTTTTTCTTTTTAATTATTTATATTTATTAATATTAATATTAATAAGGTATAAAAGTAGTAATTAATAAAATATTACTTCTGTCCGTTGTTCATTAAAATTTCACTCACATTTTATTCACAAATGTGCAGATTTATATATGAATACATTAAATAGATTAATAGTTACCAATAATTAAGTATATTAATTAATTTTGACTAGGTTAATGTAATTTTTATTTAATTAAAAATATGTATATGGAACCATAAATGCATTATTAATAATTAATCCTTAACGGTAAGATGTAATTAATATTAATTTAATTATTAATAACTGACATTACATGCAAATAGGATGCTTAATTTCAACTCATTAATGCTAATTAAGCAGTTATAAAATACAAATTCTGTCCATCATTAATTAACATTTCAGCAAGACTTTATTAACAATTGTGTGAATTTTAGATATAAACATATAAAACGGACAAATAATTAACAATTAACCACATTAATTAATTTTTAAATAATTAATTTCATTTTTATTAAAAAATGTGTGCAGGGATACAGAAATCAACACAAATAAAGTTATAAAATAAAATGTTAATTATCGTTAGTGCTTAAGTGCAGGAATTAATTAATAGCTCTGGCTGGAATTCCCAGCTGGAATTCCCACTCCAAATTCCTGCCTGGCATTCCCTGTCAGAATTCCCAAATCCCAGCCAGAATTCCTGCCTGGAATTCCCAGTTAAGAATTCTCTCTCCCAGTCAAAATACCTGGCAGGAATTCCCAGCCCCGGTCAGAATTCCCAGTGGGAATTTCGAGTTGGAATTCCCAGCCCTGGTCAGAATTCCCTCTCCCAGTAGGAATTCCCAGTGGGAATTCCCAGTCCCAACAGGAATTCCCATTGGAATTCTCAGTAGGAATTCCTGGCTGGAATTCTCACTCCCAGTAGGAATTCCCAGTTGGAATTGCCACTCCCAGTCAGAATTCCTGATGGAATTCCCAGCTGGAATTCCCTCTCCTGGTCGCTGTCAGAATTCCCTCTCCTTGCTGCAATTCCTGGTCAGAATTCCCGGTCCCAGTTGGAATTCCCATTGGAATTCCCAGTAGGAATTCCCAGCTGGAATTCCCAGTCCCAATAGGGAGTCTTGGTTAGAATTCCCAGTCCCAGTCAGAATTTCCGCTCCCATTGGAACTCCTGCTCCCATCAGAATTCCCATTCCCAGTCAGAATTCCCAGTCCCATTCCCAGTGGCAATTCCCATTCCCAGAATTCCCATTCCCAGTCAGAATTCCCATTCCCAGTGGCCATTCCCAGTGGCCATTCCCATTGGAATTCCCATTCCCAGTGGCCATTCCCATTATGGCCATTCCCATTATGGCCATTCCCATTATGGCCATTCCCATTCCCAGTGGCTATTCCCAATGGCCATTCCCATTCCCATTATTCCCATTGGCATTCCTGTCATTCCCATTCCCAGTGGCCATTCCCATTCCCAGTCAGAACTCCCAGTCCCATTCCCATTCCCATTATTCCCATTCCCACTGGCATTCCAGTTATTCCCATTGCCATTCCCGCTGGCGTTCCCATCATTCCCGTTATTCCCACTGGCATTCACATTGCCATTCCCATTCCCATCATTCCCACTATTCCCACCATTCCCACCATTCCCGCTGGCACTCATTCCCACTGGCATCCGCATTGCCATTCCCGCTGGCATTCCCATCATTCCCACTGCCATTCCCGCTGGCGTTCTCATCATTCCCATTATTCCCATTGGCATTCCCATTGCCATTCCTGCTGGCGTTCCCATCATTCCCGCTGCCATTCCCACTGCCATTCCCATTGCCGTTCCCACTGGCATTCCCACTGGCGCGTGTTCCCATTCCCATCATTCCCGCTGCCGTTCCCATTCCCATCATTCCCATTCCCATCATTCCCATTGCCGTTCCCACTGCCATTCCCATTCCCATTCCCATCATTCCCATTCCCATCATTCCCATTCCCATCATTCCCATTCCCATTCCCATCATTCCCATTCCCATCATTCCCATTCCCATTCCCACTGCCATTCCCATTCCCATTCCCATCATTCCCATTCCCATCATTCCCGTTCCCGTCATTCCCATTCCCGTCATTCCCATTCCCATCATTCCCATTCCCATCATTCCCATTCCCGTCATTCCCATTCCCATTCCCATTCCCATCGTTCCCATTCCCATCATTCCCATTCCTGCCATTCCCATTGCCATTCCCATTGCCATTCCCGTCATTCCCGTCGTTCCCATTGCTGTCCCCACCTGCGCTCTCTCGGCCACGCTGATCCGCACGCGTTTCCCGTTGAGCAGCACCGGCGCCGTCTCCCCAAACTTGACCGCGGCCATCACGGCCTCCTTGTAGTTCATCTCCAGGTAGGCCTGCAACGCACAGCGCTCAGGGAATCCCGGGATTCCCGGGATTCCAGGGATTGCCGGGGCTAGGAGGGGGCTCTGAGGGAATCGGGGTCCCAGGGAGGCGAGGGAGGGGAAATCCGGCCGGGATTGGGAATGGCAGGGGGAATGCAAGGGTGAGGGGAAAGGGGGAAAGGAAAGAAGGGAAAGGGAATAAGGAGGAAAAGGGAAAGGGAAAGGGGGAAAATGGGAGGGAAAGGAGAGGGAAAAAGGGGGAACAAAAGGGAAAAAGAGAGAAAAGGGAAAAAGAGAGAAAAGGGAAAAAGGGGGGAAGGGGAAAAAGGAAAGAAGGGAAAGGAAATAAGGAGGAAAAGGGAACGGGAAAGGGGAAAAAGGGGGAGGGAAAGGAGAAGGAAAAAAGGGGGAAAAGGAGGAAAAAGGAAAACAAAAGGGAGAACAAAAGGAAAAAGGGGGAAAGAAGGGGAAGGGAATAAGGAGGAAAAGGGAAAGGGGAAAGGGGAAAAAGGGGGAGGGAAAGGAGAGGGAAAAAGGGGGAAAACGGGGGAACAAAGGGAGAACAAAAGGAAAAAAGGGAGAAAGGGAAAAAGGGGGAAAAGGAAAAAGGGGGGAAGGGGAAAAAGGGGGGAAGGGGAAAAAGGAGAAAAGGGGAAAACAAAAGGAAAAAAGGGAGAAAGGGACAAAGGGAGAAAAGGGACAAAGGGAGAAAGGGAAAAAGGGGGGAAGGGGAAAAAGGAAAGAAGGAGGAAAAGGGAAGGGGGAAAGGGGAAAACTGGGGAGGGAAAGGAGAGGAAAAAAGGGGGAAAAGGAGGAAAAAGGAAAACAAAAGGGAGAACAAAAGGAAAAAGGGGGAAAGGAAAGAAGGGGAAGGGAATAAGGGGGAAAAGGGAAAGGGGAAAGGGGAAAAAGGGGGAGGGAAAGGAGAGGGAAAAAGGGGGAAAAAGGAAAACAAAAGGGAGAAAGGGAAAAAGGGAGAAAAGGGAAAAGGGAGAAAAGGGAAAAAGGGAGAAAAGGGGAAAAAGGAGAAAAGGGAAAGGGAATAAGGAGGAAAAAGGGAAGGGGGAAAGGGGAAAAAGGGGAGGGAAAGGAGAAGGAATAAAAGAGAAAAAGGGGGGAAAGGAGGAAAAAGGAAAACAAAAGGGAGAAAGGGAAAAAGGGAGAAAAAAGGGAATGGGAAGGGGGAAAACCAGGGGAAAAAAACCAGGGAAAAAGGGGGACAACGGGAGGGAAAAAGGGAAGGAAAGAGAATCCCCCATGGATAAAATCCCAGAACTGCGAGCGGGAAGGGCCCGGAGCCTCCCAAGGCCGGCCCGTCCCAGCCGGGCCCTGTAGGGTGGGAATTGGGGTCGGGATTGGGGTCGGGATTGGGGTCGGGATTGGGGTCGGGATTGGGGTCGGGAATTGGGGTCGGGAATTGGGGTCGGATTTGGGGTCGGATTTGGGGTCGGGATTTGGGGTCGGGAATTGGGGTGGGATTTGGGGTCAGAATTGGGGTCGGATTTGGGGTCGGGATTTGGGGTCGGGAATTGGGGTCGGAATTGGGGTCGGGATTTGGGGTCGGGAATTGGGGTTGGGATTGGGGTCGGATTTGGGGTTGGAATTGGGGTCGGATTTGGGGTCGGGAATTGGGGTCGGAATTGGGGTCGGGAATTGGGGTCGGAATTGGGGTCGGATTTGGGGTCGGGAATTGGGGTCGGAATTGGGGTCGGGAATTGGGGTCGGATTTGGGGTCGGATTTGGGGTCGGATTTGGGGTCGGGATTTGGGGTCGGATTTGGGGTCGGATTTGGGGTCAGATTTGCCCTTTTGGGACCGACCTCGTTGCGGGAGCGCAGCACGATGAGGTCGCTGACCTTCCCGAAGGGCTGCACCAACTTCTTGATGTCCTGGTCGGAAAATCCCGAATCCGGCAGATCCGAGATCTGCAGCACCGTCCCGCAGCTCAGCAGCTCCTCCCGCAGCAGCTGCAAACACACCGGGACCATTCCCAAAAATTCCCAAAATTCCAACAGAACCGGCACCGGGAACGGCCAGGGCAGGAGGGGATGGGGCTGGGGAATAAACGGGGAGGGGGTTCCAGGATTTTGGGGGATTGGAGGCCAGGGAAAGGTGGGATCGGAGCCACCTCGGATTGGATTGGATTGGAAGGTTGGGATTGTGGAGTTAATCCTGATGGAATTCCAGAATTCCAGGAATTTTCCATCCCTGGAAGTGTCCAAGGAAAGGCTGGATTGGAATTATTGGAATTGTTGGAATTGTGGAATAAATCTTGATGGAATTCCAGAATTTCACAAAATTCCAGGAATTTTCCATCCCTGGCAGTGTCCAAGGAAAGGTTGGCTTGGAGCCATCTGGGATTGAGGGAATTGTGGAATAAATGTTGATGGAATTCCAAGAATTCCATGAGTTTTTCATTCCAAGGAAAGGTTGGATTGGAGACACCTTGGATTGGATTGGAATTGTTGGAATTGTGGAATAAATGTTGATGGAATTCCAGGATTTCGGGACTTTTTCATTCCAAGGAAAGGTTGGCTTGGAGCCACCTTGGATTGTGGAGTTAATCTTGATGGAATTCCAGAATTCCAGAGAATTCCAGGATTTTTTCATCCCTGGAGGTGTCCAAGAAAAGGTTGGATTGGAGCCACCTGGGATTGTTGGAATTGTGGAATAAATGTTGATGGAATTCCAGGAATTTTCCATCCAAGGAAAGATTGAATTGGAGCCACCTTGGAATGGATTGGAATTGTTGGGATTGTTGGAATTGTGGAATAAATCTCAATGGAATTCCAGGATTTCGGGAATTTTTCATTCCAAGGAAAGGCTGGGTTGGAGCCACCTTGGACTGGAATTGTTGGAATCATGGAATAAACCTTGATGGAATTCCAGGATTTTTTCATCCCTGGAAGTGTCCAAGGAAAGGTTGGATTGGAATTGTTGGAATTGTGGAATAAATCTTGATGGAATTCTGGAATTCCAGAGAATTCCAGGATCTTTTCATCCCTGGAGGTGTCCAAGGAAAGGTTGGCTTGGAATTGTTGGAATTGTGGAGTAAGTCTCGATGGAATTCCAGAATTCCAGGACTTTTCCATCCAAGGAAAGGTTGGCTTGGAGCCACCTGGGATTGGATTGGAATTGTTGGAATTGTGGGATAAATGTTGATGGAATTCCAGAATTCCAGGAATTTTCCATCCCTGGAAGTGTCCAAGGAAAGGCTGGATTGGAATTACTGGAATTGAGGAATAAATGTTGATGGAATTCCAGAATTCCAGGAATTTTCCATCCAAGGAAAGGCTGGATTGGAGCCATCTGGAATTGTGGAATAAATCTTGATGGAATTCCAGAATTTGGGGAATTTTCCATCCCTGGAAAGGTTGGCTTGGAGCCACCTGGGATTGGATTGGAATTGTGGAATAAATCTCAATGGAATTCCAGGATTTCGGGAATTTTTCATTCCAAGGAAAGGTTGGCTTGGAGCCACCTTGGATTGGATTGGAATTGTTGGAATTGTGGAATAAATCATGATGGAATTCCAGAATTTCACAAAATTCCAGGATTTTTTCATCCCTGGCAGTGTCCAAGGAAAGGTTGGATTGGAGCCACCAGGGATGGTGGGAATTGTGGAATAAATTGGAAATTTATTGGAATTCCATTGGAAAAATGGAATTCCAGGAACTTTCCATCCAAGGAAACATTGAATTGGAGCCACCTTGGAATGGATTGGAATTGTTGGAATTGTGGAAAAAATCTTGATGGAATTCCAGAATTTCACAAAATTCCAGGAATTTTTCATCCCTGGAGGTGTCCAAGGAAAGGTTGGATTGGAATTATTGGAATTGTGGAAAAAATCTTGATGGAAATCCAGAATTCCGGGAATTTTCCATCCCTGGAAAGGCTGGATTGGAGACACCATGGATTGTGGAATAAATCTTGATGGAATTCTGGAATTCCAGAGAATTCCAGGATTTTTTCATCCCTGGAAGTGTCCAAGGGAAGGTTGGATTGGAATTGTTGGAATTGTGGAGTAAATCTTGATGGAATTCCACAGAATTCCGGGATTTTTTCATCCCTGGAGGTGTCCAAGGAAAGGCTGGCTTGGAGCCACCAGGGATGGTGGGAATTGAGGAATAAATCTTGATGGAATTCTGGAATTCCAGGAATTTTCATGCCTGGAAGTGTCCAAGGAAAGGCTGGATTGGAATTGTTGGAATTATGGAATAAATGTTGATGGAATTCCGGAATTCCAAGGAAAGCTTGGGATGGGATTGTGGGAATCATGGAATAAATCATCCCCAAATCCCTCCCCATACAGAATTCCAGAATTCCCACCTCCATCCTGGCAGGAATTCTCCCACAGAACAACTTCCCTGGAGTCAAACCCCAACACCAAACCCCAGGAATTCCCAAAAATCCACAAACCCCAGGAATTCCCAAACTCCAGGAATTCCCAAATCCCAGAAATTGCTCCAAACCTCCAAACCCCTGGAATTGCTCCAAACCCCCCAAACCCCAGGAATTCCCAAACCCCAGAAATTCCCAAAAACCACATAACCCCAGAAATGCCCCAAACTCCCAAAATTCCCCCAAAACTCCCCAAACCCCAGGAATCCCCAAATACCCCACAAACCCCAGGAACTTCCCCAAACCCCAGGAATTGCTCCAAACCTCCAAACCCCAGGAATCCCCCAAAAGCCCCAAACCCTAGGAATTCCCAAATATCCCCAAACCCCAGAAATGCCCCAAACCCCCCAAACCCAGAAATGCCCCAAATCCCAGAAATTGCTCTGAACCTCCAAGCCCCAGGAATTCCCCAAACCCCCCCAAACCCCAGGAATCCCCAAATATCCCCCAAACCCCAGCAATTGCCCCAAACCCAGAAATCCCTCAAATGCCAGGAATCCCCCAAAACCCCAGGAATCCCAAACCCTAGGAATGCCCCAAGCCCCAGGAATCCCCCAAAACCCCAGGAATCCCCCAAAAGCCCCAAACCCTAGGAACCCCCAAATATCCCCCAAACCCCCGGAATGCCCCAAACCCCCGGAATGCCCCAAAGCCCAGGAATCCCCCAAACCCCCGGAATGCCCCAAACCCCAGGAATCCCAAACCCCCGGAATCCCCCAAATCCCAGGAATCCCCCAAACCCCAGGAATGCCTCAAACCCCAGGAATCTCCCAAATCCCAGGAATCCCCTGAAACCCCAGAAGTGCCCCAAATCCCCCAAAGCCCAGGAATCCCAAAGCCCAGGAATCCCCTAAACTCCTGGAATCCCCCAAAACCCCCAATTCCCTGGAATCCCAAACCCCAGGAATGCCTCAAACCCCAGGAATGCCCAAATATCCCCCAAAGCCCAGAAATCCCCCAAGCCCCTGGAATCCCCCAAATCCCAGGAATCCCCCAAACCCCAAACATCCCCCAAATCCCAGGAATCTCCCAAATCCCAGGAATCCCCTGAAACCCCAGAAGTGCCCCAAATCCCCCAAAGCCCAGGAATCCCAAATCCCAGGAATCCCCAACCCCAAAACCCCCAAACCCCTGGAATCCCAAACCCCAGGAATCCCCCAAACCCCTGTAATCCCCCAAGCCCCAGGAATCCCCAGGAATCCCAAACCCCAGGAATGCCCAAAACCCCCAGGAATCCCCCAAACCCCAAAACCCCCAAACCCCTGGAATCCCAAACTGCAGGAATCCCCCAAACCCCAGGAATGCCCCAAACCCCAGGAATTTCCCCAACCCCCCCAAACCCAGAAATCCCCCAAGCCCCCGGAATCCCCCAAACCCCAGGAATCTCCCAAATCCCAGGAATGCCTCAGACCCCAGGAATCCCCCAAACCCCAGGAATCCCCCAAACCCCAGGAATCCCCCAAGCCCCAGGAATCCCCAGGAATCCCAAACCCCCAAATATCCCCCAAACCCCAGGAATGCCCCAAACCCCCAGAACCCCCCAAAACCCCCGGAATCCCCCAAACCCCAAAACCCCCAAACCCCAGGAATCCCCCAAACCCCCGGAATCCCCCAAACCCCAGGAATGCCCCAAACCCTGAAATCCCAAACCCCAGGAATCCCCCAAAGCCCAGGAATCCCAAATATCCCCCAAACCCCAAGAATCCCAAACCGCAGGAATCCCCCAAACCCCTGGAATCCCCCAAACCCCAGGAATCCCCCAAACCCCAGGAATCCGCACACCCACCCTGTTGTAGGGCTGGCTCTTCCCCGCTGCCTCCTCCTCCTCCTGCTGCTCCTCCTCCTCCTCCCGGTCTCTTTTTGGGGTGGGTCCCGGGGTTTCGGGGCCCCCGTCCTTGCGGGGCCCTTTGGGGCCGGGCCGCGAGGGTTTCCTGGGGACGCCGTGGGCTTTGCCCAGCGACTCCTGCAGGGATTTGTGCCTCTGGAACTCGGCCAGGAAACCCGGGCCCAGCGTGCGCATGACGGCCTCCAGAGCGGCTCGGCGGGCTGGGGGGGAAACGGGAGAGGGGTTGGTGGGGGAAAATGGGGGAAAATGGGGGAAATGGGGGAAAAATGGGGGAAATTGGGGAAAAATGGGGGGGAAATGGGGGGGGAAATTGGGGGAAAATGGGGGGAAAATGGGGGGAAAATGGGAGAGGGATTGGTGGGGGAAATGGGGGAAAATGGGGGAAAAATGGGGGAAAAATGGGGGGAAATGGGGGGGAAATGGGGGGAAATGGGGAAAATGGGGGGAAAATGGGGGGAAAATGGGGGGAAAATGGGGGGAAAAATGGGGGAAATGGGGAAAAATGGGGGAAAATGGGGGAAACGGGAGAGGGATTGGTGGGGGAAAATGGGGGGAAAAATGGGGGAAAATGGTGGAAAATGGGGGAAAATGGTGGAAAATGGGGGGGGAAATGGGGAAAATGGGGGAAAAAGGGGGAAAAATGGGGGAAAATGGGGGGAAAATGGGGGGAAACGGGAGAGGGGGATTGGTGGGGGAAATGGGGGAAAATGGGGGGAAATGGGGGGAAAATGGGGAAAATGGGGGGAAAATGGGGGGAAAATGGGGGAAAAAGGGGGGAAAATGGGGGAAAATGGGGGGGAAATGGGGGAAAATGGGGGGGAAATGGGGGAAAAATGGGGGGGAAAATGGGGGAAATGGGGGAAAAATGGGGGAAACGGGAGAGGGGTTGGTGGGGGAATGGGGGAAAAATGGGGGGAAAAATGGGGAAATGGGAGATGGGGATTGGTGGGGGAAAAATGGGGGAAAAATGGGGGGAAAATGGGGGGAAAATGGGGGGAAATGGGGGAAACAGGAGATGGGGATTGGTGGGGGAAAATGGGGATTGGTGGGGGAAATGGGGATTGATGGGGGAAATGGGGATTGGGGATTGGTGGGGTGAATGGGGAAAATGGGGGAAACGGGAGAGGGGGATTGGTGGGGGAAAATGGGGGAAAATGGGGATTGGGGGAAGTGGGGATTGGGGATTGGTGGGGAAAATGGGGGGAAAATGGGGGAAAATGGGGAAAATGGCGGAAAAATGGGGATTGATGGGGGAAATGGGGATTGATGGGGGAAATGCGGGAAATGGGGGAATGGGGGAAAAGGGGGGAAAATGGGGGGAAAATGGGGGGAAATGGGGGGAAAATGGGGGGAAAATGGGGGAAAATGGGGGAAAATGGGGGGAAAATGGGGGAAAATGGGGGGAAAATGGGGGGAAAATGGGGGGAATGGGGGGAAAATGGGGGGAAAATGGGGGGGAAATGGGAGAGGGATTGGTGGGGAAAATGGGGGAAAAATGGGGGAAATGGGGGAAATGGGGGAAACGGGAGAGGGATTGGTGGGGGAAAATGGGGAAAAATGGGGGAAACGGGAGATGGGGATTGATGGGGGAAATGGGGAAATGGGGGAAAATGGGAGACGGGGATTGGTGGGGGAATGGGGAAAATGGCAGAAACGGGAGATGGGGATTGGTGGGGGAAAATGGGGAAATGGGGATTGGGGGAACAATGGGGATTGGGGGGAGGAATGGGGAAAATGGGGGAAACGAGAGAGGGATTAGTGGGGGAAAAATTGTGGGAAAATGGGGGAAATGGGGGAAACGGGGATTGGGGATTGGTGGGGGAAAATGGGGGAAATGGGGGAAAAATGGGGGGAAAATGGGGGGGGGAATGGGGGAAAAATGGGGGAAAAATGGGGGGAAAATGGGGGAAAAATGGGGGGAACGGGAGAGGGGTTGGTGGGGGGAAAATGGGGATTTGGGATTGATGGGGGAAATGGGGGAAATGGGGGAATGGGGGAAAATGGGGGAATGGGGATTGATGGGCGATTGGGGATTGATGGGGGAAATGGGGAAAATGGGGGAATGGGGGAAAATGGGGAAATGGGAGATGGGGATTGGTGGGGGGAAAATGGGGGAAACAGTAGAGGGATTGATGGGGGGAAAATGGGGAAATGGGGATTGGGGGAAATGGGGATTGATGGGGGAAATGGGGGAAACGGGAGATGGGGATTGGTGGGGGAAAATGGGGGAAAAATGGGGGAAATGGGGGAAATGGGGATTGATGGGGGAAATGGGGGAAATGGGGGAAAATGGGGGAAACGGGAGATGGGGATTGGTGGGGGGAAAATAGGGATTGGTGGGGGAAATGGGGATTGGGGATTGGTGGGGTGAATGGGGAAAATGGGGGAAACGGGAGAGGGGGATTGGTGGGGGAAAATGGGGGAAAATGGGGATTGGGGGGAAATGGGGATTGGGGGAAGTGGGGATTGGGGATTGGTGGGGGAAATGGGGAAAATGGGGGGAAAATGGGGGAAAATGGGGAAAATGGCGGAAAAATGGGGATTGATGGGGGAAATGGGGTTTGATGGGGATTGATGGGGAAAATGGGGAAAAATGGGGGGAAAATGGGGATTTGGGGATTGATGGAGGAAAAATGGGGATAGGGGGATTGATGGGGGAAATGGGGAAAATGGGGGGAATGGGAATTGATGGGGGGAATGGGGGAAAATGGGGATTGATGGGGGAAAATGGGGGAAAATGGGGGAAAATGGGAGATGGGGATTGGTGGGGGAAATGGGGGAAATGGGGGAAATGGGGGAAAATGGGGGAAACGGGAGATGGGGATTGGTGGGGGGAAAATGGGGATTGGGGGAAATGGGGATTGGGGGAAATGGGGATTGGGGGGGAAATGGGGATTGGGGATTGATGGGGGGAATGGGGAAAATGGGGGAAACGGGAGAGGGGGATTGGTGGGGGAAAATGGGGGAAATGGGGGAAACGGGAGAGGGATTGGTGGGGGAAAATGGGGGAAATGGGGAAAAATGGGGGAAATGGGGGAAATGGGGATTTGGGGGGGAATGGGGATTGGGGGGGGGAATGGGGAAAATGGGGGAAACGAGAGAGGGATTGGTGGGGGAAAAATGGGGGGAAAATGGGGGAAATGGGGGAAACGGGAGAGGGATTGGTGGGGGAAAATGGGGGAAATGGGGATTTGGGGGGAAATGGGGGAAAATGGGGATTGATGGGGGGAAAATGGGGAAATGGGGAAAAATGGGGGAAACAGGAGAGGGATTGGTGGGGGGAAATGGGGGAAACGGGAGAGGGATTGGTGGGGGAACAATGGGGATTGATGGGGGAAATGGGGGAAATGGAGAAAAATGGGGGAAACGGGAGTGGGATTGGTGGGGGAAAATGGGGATTGGGGGATTGATGGGGGAAATGGGGGAAAATGGGGATTGATGGGGGGAAAATGGGGGAAATGGGAGATGGGGATTGGGGGGGGAAAACGGGGATTGATGGGGGAAACGGAGATTGATGGGGGAAATGGGGGAAAAATGGGGATTTGGGGGAAATGGAGATTTGGGGGGAAAATGGGGATTTGGGGGAATGGGAATTTTGGGGGGGAAATGGGGATTTGGGGGAAACGGTTTGATGGGGATTTGGGGTGAATGGGGATTGATGGGGATTTGGGGGAAATGGAGATTGAGGGAGAAAATGGGAATTTGGGGGGAATGGGGATTGGGGATTGATGGGGATTGGGGATTGATGGGGATTGGGGATTGATGGGGGAAAAATGGGGATTTGGGGGAAAATGGGGATTGGGGGAAAATGGGGATTGATGGGGATTTGGGGGAAATGGAGATTGGGGGAGAAAATGGGAATTTGGGGGGAATGGGGATTGGGGGGAAATGGGGATTGGGGATTGATGGGGGGAATGGGGAAAAATGGGGGGAAAATGGGGATTTGGGAATTGATGGGGGAAATGGGGATTGATGGGGATTTGGGGGAATGGGGGAAAATGGGGATTGATGGGGGAAAATGGGGACTGGGGGGGGAATGGGGATTTGGGGGAAAAATGGGGATTTTGGGGAAAAATGGGGGGAAATGGGGATTTTGGGGAAGAAATGGGGATTGATGGGGAAACGGGGATTTGGGGATTCATGGGGATTTACGGGAAAATGGATTTGGGGATTGATGGGGATTTGGGGGAAAATGGGGATTTTGGGGGAAAATGGGAATTTTGGGGATTTTTTAGGAATTTTGGGAAAATGGGAATTTTGGGGAAGAAATGGGAATTTTGGGGTATTTTTTTAGACAAAAATGGGAATTATTTGGGATCTATTTTGTGAAAAAATGAGAATTTTTGGGGAGAAATGGGAATTTTTGGGGAATTTTGGGAAAAAATGGGGATTTTTGGAGAAAATGGGAATTTTGGGGGATGTTTTTGACAAAAATGGGAATTTAGGGGATTTATTTTGTGAGAAAATGGGAATTTTTGGGGGGGGAATGGGAATTTTGGGAAAATGGGAATTTTGGGGCATTTTTTGGGGAAAATTTTGGAAAAATGGGGATTTTGGGGATTTTTTTTATTTTGGGGGAAAAAACCCAGGATTTTAAAAAATTTTTCTAGGGAAAAAAAAAAGATAATTTTTTGGGATTTTTTGGGATGAAAATGGGAATTTTTGGGGATTTTTTTAAAAATTTTAGGGAAAAAAAACGGGAATTTCTTGTGAATTTTTTTTTGGCATTTCTTTTGGAATTTGGGAAAAAACGGGAGTCTTTACAAAATTTTTGAATTTTTTCGGAATATTTTGGGAAGAAAATGGGAATTTTTGGGGAATTTTTGGGAAATTTCTTTTGGAATTTTTGGGGTTTTTTTGGGGGGGGGAGAAGGGATTTTCAATTTTTTTTTTTAATTTATATTTTTGGGAAAAATGGCAATTTTGGGGAATTTTTGAGGGATTTTTTTGGAATTTCTTCAGATTTTGGGAAAAAACCCCAGGAATTCGTTGGATTTTTTTTTTTTGGGGGGGGGGGAATTTTGGGAATCAAATGGGAATTTTGGGGGAATTTTTTGGGATTTTTAAAAATTTTTATTTTTTAATTTTTATTTTTTAAATTCTTTGGGAATTCTCTGGGAATTCTCTGGGAATTCTCTGGGAATTCTTTGGGAGCCTGCTCCTCTCTGAGCCCGCAGTACTTACGAGCTTGGAGCCTTCCTGCGCTGCTTTAATTAGTCCTTAATTAGTCCTTAATTAATGCCCGGCTGCTGCGAGGCTGCAGAGAACCCACAGGTCGGTTATTGGCTGGAGCATTCCCAAGGATTTGAATTTATCCCTAAAAAAAATCCTGGGAATCCCAAAATTCCCTTTGGGGGTGGGAAAAAAAAACCAACAACTTTGGGAATCCCATTGGGAATTCCATTGAGCATTCCCAAAATTCCAGTTAGGGGTGAAAAGTTGGGAATCCCACTGAGCAATCCCAAAATTCCCATTGAGCATTCCCAAAGTTCCAATTAGGGGTGAGAATTTGGGAATCCCACTGAGCAATCCCAAAATTCCCATTGAGCATTCCCAAAATTCCCATTGAGCATTCCCAAAATTCCAATTAGGGGTGAAAATTCGGGAATCCCACTGAGCAATCCCAAATTGCCCATTGGGGATCTAAAAATCATCGTGAATCCCAGTGAATTCCCAAAATTCCAACAGGAGGTGAAGAAAATCATTGGGAATCCCATTGGGAATTCCCAAAATTCTCATTGGGAATCCCATTGATCATTCCCAAAATTCTGACTGGAGATGAAAAATCATCAGGAATCCCATTGAGCAGTCCCAAAATTCCCATTGGGAATCCCATTGAACATTCCCAAAATTCCCACTGGTGATAAAAAAAAAAACTTTGGGAATCCCCACTGAGCAAAATTCTGATAAGGGTTGAAAAAATCATCAGGAATCCCAGTGAATTCCCAAAATTCCCATTGAGGGTGAAGAAAACCATCAGGAATCCCACTGGGCATTCCCAAAATTCCAATTAGGGGTGAAAATTTGAGAATCCCACTGAGCAATCCCAAAATTCCCATTGGGTTTAAAAAGATTTTGGGAATCCCACTGAGCATTCCCAAAATTCCAAATCAGGGGTGAAAATTCGGGAATCCCACCAAGCAATCCCAAAATTCCCATTGAGCATTCCCAAAGTTCCAATTAGGGGTGAAAAGTTGGGAATTCCACTGAGCAATCCCAAAATTCCCATTGAGCATTCCCAAAATTCCCATTGAGCATTCCCAAAATTCCAATTAGGGGGGAAAATTTGGGAATCCCATTGAGCAATCCCAAAATTCCCACTGGGTTTAAAAAGATTTTGGGAATCCCATTGAGCATTCCCAAAATTCCAATTAGGGGTGAAAATTCAGGAATCCCACCGAGCAATCCCAAAATTCCCATTGAGCATTCCCAAAATTCCAAATCAGGGGTGAGAATTTGGGAATCCCATTGAGCAATCCCAAAATTCCCATTGAGCATTCCCAAAGTTCCAATTAGGGGGGAAAATTTGGGAATCCCATTGAGCAATCCCAAAATTCCCACTGGGTTTAAAAAGATTTTGGGAATCCCATTGAGCAATCCCAAAATTCCCATTGAGCATTCCCAAAATTCCAATTAGGGGTGAAAATTTGGGAATCCCATTGAGCAATCCCAAAATTCCCATTGAGCATTCCCAAAATTCCAAATCAGGGGTGAGAATTTGGGAATCCCACCGAGCAATCCCAAAATTCCCATTGAGCATTCCCAAAGTTCCAATAAGGGGGGAAAATTTGGGAATTCCACTGAGCAATCCCAAAATTCCCATTGGGTTTAAAAAGATTTTGGGAATCTCATTGAGCATTCCCAAAATTCCAATTAGGGGTGAAAATTTGGGAATCCCACTGAGCAATCCCAAAATTCCCATTGAGCATTCCCAAAATTCCAATTAGGGGTGAAAAGTTGGGAATCCCATTGAGCAATCCCAAAATTCCCATTGAGCAATCCCAAAATTCCAAATCAGGGGTGAGAATTTGGGAATCCCACTGAGCAATCCCAAAATTCCCATTGGGGATCTAAAAATCATCGTGAATCCCAGTGAATTCCCAAAATTCCAACAGGAGGTGAAGAAAACCATTGGGAATCCCATTGAGAATTCCCAAAATTCTGACTGGGGATGAAAAAATCATCAGGAATCCCATTGAGCATTCCCAAAATTCCCATCAGGAATCCCACTGAGCATTCCCAAAATTCCCACTGGGAATCCCATTGAGCATTCCCAAAATTCCCACTGGGAATCCCATTGAGCGTTCCCAAAATTCCCATCAGGAATCCCACTGAGCATTCCCAAAATTCCAATTAGGGGTGAAAATTTGAGAATCCCAGTGAATTCCCAAAATTCCCTTTGGGGGAGGAGGATAAATTTTGGGAACCCCAGTGAATTCCCAAAATTCCCATTGGGGGGGTGAAGAAAACTTCGTGAATCCCACAGAGCATTCCCAAAATTCCCATTGGGAATCCCACTAAACATTCCCAAAATTCCAACTGAGGATTAGAAAAAAATCATCGGGAATCCCACTGAGCATTCCCAAAATTCTGATTGGGGTGAAGAAACAATTGGGAATCCCACTGAACATTCCCAAATCCCATTGGGGGTGAAGAAAACTTTGGGAACACCACAGAATTCCCAAAATTCCCATTGGGAACCCCACTAAACATTCCCAAAATTCCAACTGAGGATTAAAAAAAAAATCATCGGGAATCCCACTGAGCATTCCCAAAATTCCAATTAGGGGTGAAAATCTGGGAATTCCACTGAATTCCTAAAATTCCCATTGGGGGGTGAAGAAAACTTCAGGAATTGCCGTGAATTCCCAAAATTCCCATTGGGAGTGAAAAACCAACAAGAATTCCACGGAGCATTCCCAAAATTCCCATCAGGAATCCCACTGAGAATTCCCAAAATTTTGATCAGGCAGGAAAAACCCTCAGGAATCCCAGTGAATTCCCAAAATTCCAACCGGAGATGAAGAAAACTTTGGGAATTTTTGCCGTGAATTCCCAAAATTCCCTTTGTGGGGGGTGAAGAAAACTTCGTGAATCCCACAAATTGTGAATCCCATAAAATTCCCTTTGTGGGGATAAAGAAAACTTTGTGAACGCCACAGAATCCCCAAAATTCCCATTGTGTGAGTGAAAAAAACTTCGTGAATCCCACAGAAATCCCAAAATTCCCTTTGCGGGGGGTAAAGAAAACTTCGGGAACCCCAGAGAATTCCCAAAATTCCCCTTTGTGGGAGTCAAGAAAACTCCGGGATCCCCACAGAATCCCCAGAATCCCCTTTGGGAGAGTGAAGAAAACCTCGGGATCCCCACAAATTGTGAATCCCATAGAATTCCCAAAATTCCCTTTGTGGGGATAAAGAAAACTTCGTGAATCCCACAGAAATCCCAAAATTCCCTTTGCAGGAGGATAAACTTTGGGAATTGCCATGAATTCCCAGAATCCCCATTGTGTGAGTGAAGAAAACTTCGGGAACCCCACAGAATTCCCAAAATTCCCTTTGGGAGAGTGAAGAAAACTTGGCGAATCCCACAAATCCCAGAGAATTCCCAAAATCCCCTTGGCGTGAGCAAAGAAAACTTTGCAAATCCCACAAATCGCAAACCCCACAGAATTCCCAAAATTCCCTCTGTGGGCAGTGAAGAAAACTTCGGGAACCCCAGAGAATCCCCAAAATCCCCATTGTGTGAATGAAGAAAACTTCGGGAACCCCACAGAATTTCCCGGATCCCCTTTGTGTGAGTGAAGAGAACTTGGCGAATCCCACAAATCCCCGGGAATTCCCGGCTCCCCTCGCCGCGATCCCCGCCATCCCCGCCATCCCCGGGATCCCCGCCCGGCCCGGTTCGCGCAGGGACCTTCGGAGGCGCGGCTGGGGCGGCTGCGGGCGCGCTCGGCGCTGTCGGAGCGGCGGGGCCGGGGGCTGCCCCGGGCCAGGCTCCGCGGCCGGGAGCGGGAGCGGGAGCGGGGCCGCGGGAGGTGCCGCCCGCCGGGGCTGCGGGAGCGCGGCCGCCGGAGCCGCCCGGGGCTGCGGGAGCGGGAGCGGCGGCGGCGCGCGGAGCCCGGAGGCGGCGGCGGCGGCGGCAGCGGCGGGGCCCGGGAGCGGCGGCGGGAGGGGCTGGGCGGGGAGGCCGAGCGGCGGCGGGGGGTGCGGTTCTCCTTGCGGTCAGCGGCATGCCTGAGCGGACACACGGACACACGGACGGACACACGGACACACGGACGGACACACGGACACACGGACGGACACACGGACGGACACACGGACACACGGACAGACACACGGACGGACACACGGACGGACACACGGACACACGGACAGAGAGACAGACAGAGAGACAGACACACGGACAGACACACGGACAGACACACGGACAGACACACGGACAGACAGACACACGGACAGACAGACACACGGACAGACACACGGACACACGGACGGACACACGGACACACGGACGGACACACGGACACACGGACGGACACACGGACACACGGACGGACACACGGACAGACGGACACACGGACAGACGGACAGACACACGGACAGACAGACGGACACACGGACACACGGACACAGAGAGAGAGAGAGGGGAAATGAGAGACAGACCGGGAAACGCCGGGCAGATCGAGCAAACTGGGAAAAGTGGGGGAAACTGGGGGAAAAAATGGGGAAAAAATTGATGAAAAACTGGGGAAAAACTGATTAAAAACTGGGGAAAACAGATTAAAAACTGATGAAAAACTGGGGAAAAACTGGAGGAAAACTGATTAAAAACTGGGGAAAAAGTGATTAAAACTGGGGAAAGACTGATGAAAAACTGGGGAAAACTGATTAAAAGCTGATTAAAAACTGGGGGAAAACTGATTAAAAACTGGGGAAAAAGTGACGAAAAACTGGGGGAAAACTGATGAAAAACTGATTAAAAAATGGAGAAAAATGGATTAAAAACTTATTAAAAACTGGGGAAAATGGATTAAAAACTTACTAAAAACTGGGGGAAAAGTGATTAAAACTGGGGAAAGACTGATGAAAAACTGGGGAAAAACTGTGGGAAAACTCATGAAAAACTGGGGAAAAACTGGGGAAAAACCTGATTAAAAACTGGGAAAAAAGTGATTAAAACTGGGGAAAAAACTCCCCAAACAAATTTGGGGAAAGGGGGATTGGGGAAAGGAAAAAATGAGAACCAAAATGGGAAACACTGGACAGATGTGGAGTAAACTGGAAAAACTGGGGGGAAAACTGATTAAAAACTGATTAAAAACTGGGGAAAACGGATTAAAAACTGATGAAAAACTGATTAAAAGCTGGGGGAAAAAATGGGGAAAAACTGGAGGAAAACTGATGGAAAACTGGGAAAAAAGTGATTAAAACTGGGAAAAAGATGGAAAACTGATTAAAAACTGTTGAAAAACTGGGGGGAAAATGGGGAAAAACTGGAGGAAAACTGGGGGGAAACTGATGAAAAACTGGGAAAAAACTTGGAAAAAAACTGGGGGAAAACTGGGGAAAAATTGATTAAAAACTGGGAAAAAAGTGATAAAAACTGGGAAAAAAATGGAGGAAAAACTGATGAAAAATTGGGGGAAAACTAGGAAAAAATTTGGGGAAAAATCTGATGAAAAACTGGGGAAAAACTGATGAAAAACCTGATTAAAAACTGGGGAAAAACTCCCCAAACTAATTTGGGGAAAGGGGGATTGGGGAAAGGAGGAAATGAGAAACAAAATGGGAAACGCTGGACAGATCTGGAGTAAACTGGAAAAACTGGGGGAAAACTGATGAAAAACTGATTAAAAACTACAGAAAATCTGATTAAAAACTGGGAAAAAAATGGGGAAAAACAGGGGGAAAACTGATGAAAAACTGGGAAAAAACTGGGAAAAAAACTGATGAAAAACTGGGAAAAAACTGGGAAAAAAACTGATTAAAAACTGGGTAAAAAATGGGGAAAAAACTGGGGGAAAATGACGAAAAACTGGGAAAAACGGATTAAAAACTGATTAAAAACTGGGGAAAAAACTGATTAAGAACTGGGAAAAAAGTGATTAAAACTGGGAAAAAACTGGGAAAAAACTGAGGAAAAACTGATGAAAAACTGGGGGAAAAAACTGGGGAAAAACTGGGGAAAAACTGGGAAAAAACTGGGAAAAAACTGGGAAAAAACTGGGAAAAAACTGGGAAAAAACTGGGAAAAAACTGGGAAAAAACTGGGAAAAAACTGGGAAAAAATCTGATTAAACTGAATATGGGAAAAGGGGATTTGGGGAAAAAGGGGATTTGGGAAATGAGATTTGTGGGGAAAAGGGAAAATGAGGAAAAAAATGGGAAAATGCTGGACAGATCTGGACTAAACTAGAAAAACTGGGAAAAATGGATAAAACTGGAAAAACTGGGAAAAACTGAGTAAATGAGACTTAACAGGATCAAACTGGAATGAAAGGGACAAAACTGGAAAAAAGTGGGAAAAAAAGGAAAAAAAATGGAAAAAAAAAAGGAAATAATGGAAAAAATGGAAAAATGGGAAAAATGGGAAAAAAGGGAAAAAAAAAAGGAAAAAAAGGAAGAAAAAATGAAAATGGAAAAAAAATTGAGAAGCTGGGAAAAATGGACATAACTGGAAAAAGCTGGACAAAACTTGAACCAAATGGATTAAACTGGAATAAAAGGGATAAAACTGGAAAAAACAGGACTAAACTGGAAAAAATGGAAAAAAAATTTACAAAACTGGAAAGAAATGGAAAGAAATTGAGAAAACTGAGGAAAATGGAAAAAATGGATTTATTGGGATTAAACTGGAATAGAAGGGATAAAAGTGGAAAAAAATGGAGAAACTGGGAAAAATGGACAAAGCTGGACTAAATTAGATAAACTGGGAAAAACTGGAAAAAAAAAATCAAAAAAACCCAGAAATAATGGAAAAACCTGGAAACTAATTTGAAAATAAATGGAAAAAAAAAATTGGATAAAAATATGTGGAATTTAAGGTCCCTCCAACCCAAACCAGCTCGGAATTCCGTGGAATTTGAGACAAAATCCCATGAAAATGTCCTGAAATTTTATGATAAAAATGTGACCTCGTGGGGAGGGGTTGAGAGGGCGAATCAGGGAAATGAAAAGGTTAAAATTAATTATTAATTATGTGTAATTAAGGGAAGGAATGAAAAGCACGAGGTACCTGCTGGAGGAGTGAGCCTCAGGGTTCCACTCGGGATATCTGCCAGTGCCAAAGGGAAAAATGGAAAAATGTCACTGGAAAAGCCAAAATTCCCAAAAAAACAAAAAAATAAAAGGGATTTTTTTTTTTTTTCCCGGATAAATTTTCCCATCTGGGACCCCAAAAGCACCAAGTGTTGATTCCTGCTTGGGAATGTCCCTGGATGGGACTGGAGGTTCCTCCCACCCCAAAGCATTCCAGGATTTTGGAGCCCCTTTGGCTCTGGGAGAACTGGGAATGTTCACCTGGAAAGGGGAAATTGCAGGGAAAACTCGGAGGGATTGCAGAGGGGAGCTGTGATTGTGGGATGGTTCAGGATTAGAGCCCATGGGGTGTCTGAAATCCCAAAGGTTTTTTGGGATTGGGGGGGAGAATCCAGGGAAATGCTGGAATGTCCAAGGCCAGCCCGGACAGGGCTTGGAGCAGCCTGGGATAGGGAAAGGTGGGAATGGAGGGGATTTAGGGTCACTCCCAGCACAATTCCAGGATTCTGGTCTGGAGCCAGGCTGGGAGAGCTGGGAATGCTCCCCTGGAGAAGGGAAAATTCCAGGGAATCCTCAGAGCCCCTGCAGGGGCTCCAGGAGAGCTGGAGAGGGGCTGGGGACAAGGCCTGCAGGGACAGGAGCCAGGGAATGGCTCCCACTGGGAAAGGGGAGATTGGGCTGGGATCTTGGCAAGGAATTCCTGCCTGGGCTGGAATTCCCAGAGCAGCTGGGGCTGCCCCTGGATCCCTGGCAGTGCCCAAGGCCAGGCTGGGATGGTGGGAGGTGTCCCTGCCCACGGATGGGGTGGAATTGTTGGGATTTAAGGTCCCTCTCCAGCATTCCGTGATTCTCAGTGGATCCCAAATGGATCCCAAATGGATTCCCAGTGAGCTCCCAACTTATTCCCAGTGGATCTAAATAAAGATCCCAAATGGATTCCACAGTGGATTCCCAATGCATCCCCAGTGAATTCCCAACTGATTCCCAGTGGATCCCAAAAAGATCCCCCGTGGGTCCCCAAATGGATTCTTCAGTGGATTCCCAATGGCTCCTGTATGGATTACACAGTGGATCCCTGGCAGACCCCCAAATGATCCCCAGTGGATTCAAATGGATTCAAATGGATCCCCAAGTGGATTCCAAATTGATTCCCAATGGATCCCCAGTGGATTCTCAGTGGATCCCGAGTGAATTCCCAGTGGATCCCCAATGGGTTCCCAACAGATTCCTGGCAGATCCCCAGGGGATTCCCAAATGATCCCAAATGGGTCCCCCAGTGCAATCCCTGGCAGATCCCAAACTGATTCCCAGTGCATTCCCAATGGAACCTCAGTGGATTCCAAATGGATCCCAAATTGATTCCCAATGGATCCCACATGGATCCAACAGTGCAATCCCAGTGGGTCCCCAATTGATCCCCAGTGGATCCCAAGTGATCCCCAACGGATTCCACAGTGGATTCCCCACAGATCCCTGGCAATCCCCAATGGATTCCCCGTGGATCCCATGCAGATTCCAAAAGGATTCCCACTGGATCCCTGGCAATTCCCAATGCATTCCCGGCAGATCCCCAGTGGATCCCTGGCAGATTCCCAATGGATTCCCAGCAGATCCCCAGCAATTCCCAATGGATCCCCAGCAGATCCCCACTGGATCCCTGGTAATTCCCAATGGATTCCAAATGAATTCCCAGCGTGTCCCTGTCAATTCCCAATGGATTCTCCAATGGATCCCCAATGGATCCCTGGCAATTCCCAATGGATCCCTGGCAATTCCCAATGGATTCCCAATGGATCCCTGGCGATTCCCAATGGATTCCCAGTGGATTCCCAGTGGATTCCCAATGGATCCCTGGCAATTCCCAATGGATCCCCGGCGTGTCCCTGTCAATTCCCAATGAATTCCCAGCAGATTCCCAGCGGATCCCCAGCGTGCCCCTGTCAATTCCCAATGAATTCCCAGCAGATTCCCAGCGGATCCCCAGTGTGTCCCTGACAATTCCCAGTGGATCCCCAGCGTGCCCCTGTCAATTCCCAATGGATCCCCAATGGATCCCCAGCGGATCCCCAGCGTGTCCCCGGCGTGTCCCTTACTGTTGGCGCAGCCTGCGGCAGCTCTCGAGGTGCTCGGGGTTGTTCTGGTGCAGGATCCAGTCCTGGGGAACAGAGAACATTGGGAACGGTGGGATCGGGGTGGAAACCCCCGGGATCACCCCAATCCCTCGGGGCTGGATTTCCACTCCCCAGCCCTTGGTTACCTGGGAAAAGCCGAATTCCCATGGAATTCAGGCAGGAGGCCAAAGGCCGATTATCACTGCTCCACAACAAAAGCCTCAGTCAAACCGACTCCTCCAATCAATTAATTAAAATGATTAAATCAATTCGTTCAATCAGTTCATTAAATCAATTAATTCACCAGTTAACGAAGGGGATATGGCAGCAGCACCGTGGATCACCGGAGGCTGCTCCGAAAAAACAAAAATGGGAATTCAAGGGGAATAAATGCACGATTTGCTGTGGCACCCATGGGCAATTCCAGCTCCCCTCAACATGTGGCATCTCCACGTCCAAGCTCATTCCCAGGCTGGAATTCCCGTGCCTGGAGCTCTGGGAATGCTCAGTTCCCATCACGTCACGGCTCAAAGGCCATCCCAGAGCCCCGGGATGTTTTTCACGCTCGCTCATCGTTTAAAAAATCCGATAAAAGCGGGATTTAATTCCATGTAAAAATGCCCAAACTCTGGTTTAGCTGGGAATGTTGACAGGGAGCTGGGAATAAACAAAAAAAAGGAAGGCAGTTTTCTATGGAGAAGGGATATTCCTTGGAAAACTCTGGAATTCTTCAAGGTGGAACATCAGCAATGATAACAATGAAATATCCATGGGGAAAAAAATCCAACTTCCAGCTGCTCTGAGATCGTAAAATCCAATCAAATACGGAATAATTAATATAAAATAATGGATCTGAGGAGTCAGGATGATGGAATGATTCCCATGGGGATAAAAAGCAGCGATTTCAGCATTCCAAGCTGGTTTTCCCTAATTCCAGACCGTCCCCTAAGCCAATCCCATTCCCAAGGATCCAGATTTTTCCAGGTTTGAATTTAACCAGGATAAACCAAAGCTGCTCCTCAAGGAAAACTTGGTGGGAATGAAAAGGGAATTCGACTCCCGAAATTCCAATTCCATGGTGCCAGAGGGAATTTGACTCCCAGAATTCCAATTCCATGGTGCCAAGGAGGGGTTTTGGTCCCAAATCCCTCCAGCTGCTGATCCAAGACTTTTGGGAATCTTCTTCTCCTTGCCAGGTCCTCACCAGCCAAAGCCCTCTGGATTTATGGATTTTCCTCCTTTTTGCCTCATTTCGAACTCTTCCACTCTTTGGGAATATTCCACTGTCCACAGAATCCAAAACCCTCTGGATTTATGGATTTCCCTCCTTTTTGCCTCATTCCTGGCCTTTCCCACTCTTCAGGAATATTCCACTGCCCATGGAACCATCCTGGAATGGTTGGGTTGGAAGGGAACCCAGAGATGATCCCATGATCCCAGGTTGCTCCAAGCCCCATCCAACCTGGATTTGGACATTCCAGGGATGGAACAGCCAAGATTTCTCCTGGGATCCAACTAAATCCTTCCCCTAAAATTACAGGATCCCTTCCCATAATTCCTGGCGAGAAGAAAAAATCCCATCTGAATGAACTCCTCCATTCCCACCTTCCCTAATTCCATCCCAACCTCCTCTCACCCATGGATCACCTCCAGGAAATCCTGGAAGCAGAAGGTGGCGGAGTGAAGTGTCCAATAAAAGAACTCTGGGTGCAAATCTTCACGGAAAACAGAGAATCCCAAGGATTTCGCAAATTCCGCGTCCGAGGAGGCGTCGCCCCCAACTTTGACAGGATGTGGGGAACAGAAGTGGATAAAGATAAGGATAAATCCCATCCCATTGTGCTGGGAACGTTTCAAATCCACTTCATTCCAGATGTGGTGGGACTGAGGATGAAGGAATTGTTATTCCAAGAGATCTGCTCCATCCGAGACGCCAAGTGTCCGGAGAAGGAGGAATCCCACAGATCTCCCTTTGTTATTCCCACGGGATGCGATTCTGAGCTGAAAATGAAGCTGCTCCACGGAATATCCCTAAAATCCTTCGGGATTTTTTGAGGATTTGGGAAATCAGAATTAAAAGGGACAGCAGGGGGGGGTCAGACTCCGCCCATCCCAAAGCAGAATTTGGAATTTTGCCCTAAAAAAAAAAAACACCCAGGACACAAAGATTTTTAGGAATACCTGGCCCAAGCATCAAATTTTGCCTGAAATTCTGATTTTAACGCCCTAAAATCCAGCTTGGTGTGGCTGCTCCTCCTCACAGAGGATCCCACAGGAATGTTCCCCAGGATCAGAGTCCAGCCTCTCACCACGGCCCTTCCTGCCCGACACCAAAACGAGCCCAAATCTGTCAAATTCTGCTGCAGCCCCAAACCCACCTTCCGCGGACACCTCCACAAATTTCCACCATTTCTTCCACAAATTCCCAATATTTCGGACCTGCCTGCTTCAAACGATGCATTTTCCATAAAAAAAACTCTGGATGCAGGTGGGAAATACTAAAACTTGTGGCTTCTAACAAAAAAACCCCAAAAAACATAACACCAATCAAACCACCTTGAAATGCATCAGAAATCTGAAAAAATGACATCCAGGATGTTTTGGTTTTTTTGTTCTTCCCAGGGAAAATTCAGCTCCCAGAGTTTTGGCACAGCCAAGCTGGAGGGACAATGTTGGGATGAACGTCCCACATCCAGGTGAGGTGGGAACCTCTGGGTTTCATATTCCAGGGGCTGGGATTCTCTTCCCATGGGCAACGCGGAGTGGTCGGATCCAGAACGAGTCAATCCAAGAGTAGATTAAAAAATCCATGGAAAAATTGTGAAAAACTAATGGAAAAAGGGAGCTCAGCACCAACAGCCTGAGCTCAGAATCCATCACTAAAATTTTGGTTTTGGGGTCTTCAAATGTGGGATAGAAAAGGTTTCCCTCGTTGGGCACCTTCATCTTCATCCAGTGTCAGCTCTGTTATCCCAGAATCCTGGAATGGTTTGGGTGGGAAGGGACCTTAAATCCCATCCCATTCCCACTGCTGCCATGGGCAGGGACACCTTTCCCAATCCCAGGTGGACCCAAATCCATCCAGCCTGGCCTTGGGCACTGCCAGGGATCCAGGGGCAGCCCCAGCTGCTCTGGGAATTCCAGCCCAGGCAGGAATTCCTTGCCAAGATCCCAGCCCAATCTCCCCTTTCCCAGTGGGAGCCATTCCCTGGCTCCTGTCCCTGCAGGCCTTGTCCCCAGCCCCTCTCCAGCTCTCCTGGAGCCCCTGCAGGCACTCTGAGCATTCCCTGGAATTTTCCCTTCTCCAGGGGAACATTCCCAGCTCTCCCAGCCTGGCTGCAGAGCATCTCCATGGCCTCCTCTGGATTTGCTCCAGGTCCTGCTGATGTTGCCCCAAAGCTGGAGGCAGCTCTGCAGGTGGGGTCTCACCTGGGCAGAATTCCCACCTTTGCTGCTGCCCGTGCTGTGGGATCAGCCCAGGGCACAGGGATCCGTCCAGGACATTTGGAGCTTCCCATCCCCAACACCCCAAGTCCTTCTCCCAGAGCTGCTCCAATCGTCCTCGTCCCATCTTGGATCTGTGCTGGGATTGTCCTGCCCCGGGAGCTCCTGCCCTTGCTGGGCCTCATGGGGTTGGGATGGCCCCACCTCTCCAAGGAAACCCCTCCAGGGCAGAGCTCGGTGTCACCTTCACCATGCCGAGGTGGCCGGTCCCGGTGTCCCTGTCACCGCTGGAGACGCTGGATGACGCCAATCCCAATGCCAGGGTGGCTGCTCCAAGTGCCACCATCCAGGCCTGAACGCTCCTCCATCCACGAAATCCATTGCTCCAGGCCAAGGACAGCCATGCCACCTGGGACAGCATCAAACGCCTCAGGTCCTGGGGAATCCTGGGAATCACCAGGTCTGGTGGCTCTTCCAAGCTGAGGCCCCATCCAGCTCTCCCAGGACAGACAGGGAATGGTTGGGAAGACAAATCTTGAATGTCCAGGTCACCTCCAAGCACCCAAAACCGACCAGGTTTGCTGAACTGCAGAGCTGGAACTGAGAGGAATTCTTTGATCTCTGCAATCCGTGGATACACCAGCTGCACATTTCTTCATCAAAGTTTTATTTTTGGGATAAAATTCCCAAACTCTTGTGGTTCTTCTGCACCAGGGCTGGTCCTGGGAGGTCTCCTGTGGCCCTGGGAGACAAACACCAAACGCTTCCCGAAGGAAGGGGATCCAGGGCTGAAGGACAGGGAGCACATTTGGGAGTGGGATCCTGCAGTAGGATCAGGATTCCTGGGAACACATCCCGCCCCAGGGCCACCAGGACAAGATCTCACCACCTTTATTCCCCCCCAAAACTCTCAGCCAGAGCTGATTGGCCAACAGATTTTTAGTGACAACATTTCCCTCCTTAAAGGCGCTAAGAATTCCCATATAAATTCATTCCCTTTTCCCAAATTGCTTTTTCCCTTTGTTAACAGTCCCCCGCTTTCATTTTCCTGTTCAATTTTACCCATTTTTATTTAAATTCATCCTTCTCTTCCTATTTCCAGCTGCCCATCTCCCTGGCCCTCAGCACCTCCTGCGGAAAACGGTTTGGGAATTTCTGTTTTTTTTTCCTAACAAAGCCATCCCCGTTTTCAGCCAGATTTTTAATTCACAGCAAACAGAGCCTAAAATCTCCAGGATTTTGCCAAATTACAAAAATCCCTCCCCCGCAGCCTCTCCACACTTTGCAATTCAAACACGTTAAACAACTATTAATGAATTATTCTGGGTTTTTATATCACCTTCTCCAATATTTTTGATGGATCAAACCTTGGGCTTTTCCAGGAAAACCCACAGCTTCCAAAACATTTTTTATCTCCCAGTATCCACCATTTTCTCCCTTTATTTTTTCCTTCAAAGCTCAAACTGTGATTTCCTCCAAGGCTGAGAGCCCGGTGGGATGAAGGGACGCATTTTTCGCGTCGCCCCGAGCCAGCCTCTGGAATATCCAGCGTTGTCGCACAGAGCGGATTTGGAAGATGAAATTTCGGGTTCTAAATGGGCTCTTTTGTTTTCAGGCAGAGTTTGGAGGAGGAGGAGGAGGAGGGGGGGAATGAACACACGGACATCTCACCCACCCCCCAGACACGATCTGAGTCCCCCCCCCACAACGTTAATATTTCACTCCGCTGCTCGAGGTTTGTTTTGTTGTTTGACACCCGCTGCAAAGTCAAAAAACATTTCAATACTGGAAAAAAAAAAATAATAATCAACACGTAAAGCAAGTCTGAAATGCAACTGGGAGCAGAACACGCCGTTACAATCATTTCTAGCACCATTCCCAACACTCAAACTTGGCGACCAGCATCCCAATCCACGGAATTCCCAGGGAAAAGGTGCCGAGTACACACGCTTAGGGAATAATCTGGGAAAGCCACTCACCTTCATATGAGTGCATTCAAGGTTACACAGAGAACACAAATGTGGGAATATTCGCGGCGACGTGGCATAGTAGTCGTTCATCATGGACGGGGTGGGCAGGCGTTTGCTCTTCTGCTCCGGGAACACGGGCAGCCAGGACGCCTTCACCACCCCGAACGGGGATTTGATGGGCTCCTGTGCCGGCGCGTGGAAGGGTTTGTGGTAGGGCTTGTGTCCCGCCGAGGCCCCGCCGGCGGCGCTGGGCCCGGGATGGGCGCTGGGCCCGGGATGGGCGCTGGGCCCGGGATGGGCGCTGCCGGCGTCGCGCTGCTTCTGCTCGTGCTGGCTGATGGCGGCCAGGAGCCCGGCCGAGAAGGGCGGCGGCGTCAAGGGCGGCAACACGTGCTGGGACACGGGCGGCTGGACCAGCGGCGGCATCACCGGGGGCAGCATGGGCTGCGGCAGCGGCGTGGGCAGCAGCGCCGGCAGGATGGGCGGCAGCACCGGCGGCATGGGCGGCTGGGACGCCGGCTTCACCACCGGCAGCGCGGCGGGCGCGGCGCTGCACAGCACCGGCACCTTGGCCGGCGGCTCGGCCGGGAAAAACGACGGAGCGGGCGAGGAGTCGGCGGGGAAGGCCGGCAGCTTGATGAGGTCTTCGGCCGGGAACACGGGGTTGCACGGCACGTTGGGCGGCGGGACGGCCACCGGCACGCTCTGCTCCCGCTGGAATTCTTCCCGGTTCTCCGCGCTCGAGCTTTCGGGATTGAAGACGCGCGCTTCCAGCGGTTCCTCGGGCAGCGCCTCGGGGTTGTAGGTGCGGATCTCCAGCGGGTCCTCGGTGTAGCCGTACTTGCTGGCGTGGCCGTAGTCGATCACTTTGCTCTTGACGGCGGTGCCGCTGCTCTCGCCCACCGGCTCTTCCCCCCGGCTCGGAGCGTGCAGGCCGGGCACGGCGTGGCCCATCTTCCGGATGCGGATCTCCCGCAGGATCCGCGGCATGTTCTCGGGCGTCAGCTGGTCGTCGGGGTAGCGGCTCAGCTCCTCCAGGTCTTCGTTGGACAGCCCGAAGCTCGCTAAAATGCTGGAGGCGCTTTCGGGCGTGTAGCGGTTCTGAGGGTTGGAGTTGTGCTCCAGGACCGGCGCCGGGCCGGGCGGCTTCGGCCCGGCGGTGCCGGCGGGGCAGGGGCCGCCATCCCAGCGAGTGGCACGCGGGTCTCCCTTCTGCTCCTGGTGCAGGCCGCTCTTCTCCTTGACTTTCCTGGGATCGGCCCTGTGCAGCGTGACGCGGACGTTGATCCTCTGCGAACCCGTCCACTCCTGCCCCGAGAATCTCTGGGGCGCTCCTTGGGGCGTCGCGGGCGCGGCTTTCCTGGGCGGCCCCGCCGCGCCTCCGGCCCTGAAAGCTGCCGGGGGTTTGGTGCCCGCCGGGTTGGGTCCTCTGGGCCTCGGGGGCAAGGTTCCTCTGGGGCTAAACATTGCGTCTTTCAGCAATGCCTGGCGGACGCCAGCGTGGGGAGGCGCCCGCCCGCCGCCGGCAGCCAAGCGCTGGAGAGCCAAGTGGGTCTTAATTTGGGCAAGCTGAAAAGGAGGAGGGCCCAACACAAGGGGGCTGGCAAGGCCAAGGTTCAGGGAATTCACAAGTGGAGCGAAACTTTCCAAGAACAACACAAAGCTGCAAGTTAAAAGACAAGGATTAGATGGGTCATCTTTGGCATCTGCTCACAGCGGCTTCTAGGACGGGGAGAAAAGCAACCCGAGGCACGGAAGCGGGATTTGCACCACAGTTTAAAGCACTCATAATTCACAAAAAAACCGTTTTCTTTCACTGTTTAAAATCTTAAATATAGAGAACAGGTGATTAATCAATCAAACAGCTGATTAACAAGCTTAACCCAACAAACTGGATGTCACAGGGAACACAACCGGTGGTGACACTTGCAACAGCATTGCTTAAAACCTGCCATTTCACTTCTTTGTGACAACAGAGTTTGGATTTAATTACAATTAATAATTTTAGGAGCAGCAAGGCAAAGCGTGAAGCCCCCCTGTCGGAAGGGTGACGAGGGATGAGCTGGAAGTGGAACCGTTTAGGTGGAGCACTCCAACCATTTCCAGCTGGGTGGAGCGGAGCCGAGGCCGGAGCGGTTTCCAGGAGGACACTCCCATGAGCGCTCCCATGGGTGAAGAGCAAACCCTGCAAGAATTCGCAGGGTGGGACGAGGCTGGAATTCTGTGGGTAGAAAATATCCCATCTCTCCGAGAGCTTAAATAGAAAGGGTTGGAAACAGAGAGGAGTAAAATCGTACAGGAACAGCGACAAAAAATCTCCACACAAAAAGCACCGTGGTCAATGGAAGTGGGGCTTGGTTTGGGTGAAATCACTGAGAATTTGGTGCTGTGTGGTGGGAAAAGAAGGTACAAATACAGGGAGAGGAAAACGAAACAGCACAGAGTTCTGGAGAGAGAATCACACAGGGCTTTGGGCTGGAAGGGACCCTAAAGCCCATCCCATTCCATCTCCTGCCATTCCCATTCCCACACCTCCCGTTATCCCAGAGCGCTCCAAGCCCCGTCCAAGCAGGTCAGGGATGGAGACCGAGATCAGTGCAACATCAAAGAGCGGCCAAGTCCCCGTGCAGCTCCTCGGAGACCGAGCGAGGACACCGGGAATTCTGGATTTAGGGCGAGGACAAAGCAGCGGCCACAACATCAGCGCGTTCCCAGCTCCATCCCCGTTCCCAACCCCGAACACGGCACCACCGGAGCAGCAGCTGCAGAAACTCCCAACCCTGTCCCAGCCCAAACCAGGAAAACTCCAAACCCGGGAATTCCTCATTTCCCCCTTGTCCATCTGTTGTCTCCTGGAGCTGGACTCTTCTCGCAGGTTTTCCAGGAGTTTTCCCAGCCGTTCCCGGAGCTCTGCGCTGAGTTCCCGCGGTGCCGAGGCTCTCGTCCCGCCGATGCCGTCACGGGGTTTTGTTTTCCAAGCTCGTGGAAGTCGACTCCAGCTGGAAGTTTTTCCACGAGCAGTGGTTCACGCTGAGATCAAAGCTCAAGGAATAAACCTCACAGGGAATGACCAAACCTGACAGGTGCAGGAGAGGAGGATTTTCCAGCACAATTCCCGGAGTTTGCTCCCATCTGGGTGTGAATTTTTTTGAGGAATTATTTAATTTGAACCGAGTACAAACTGTTCAGGCTCAGGAGAAACATGAATCCTATTAATCCTCTTCAAGAAAACAATAACCAGATTCCCACCAGACAGCATTCCCAAAATTCTGGCCTCTCACCCAATATTCCTCCTCCCTCCATAAATTAAACCAGATTTTTCAACAGGAGCTGCATGCGAAGCCAAGTTTGTTCCAGAGGGTTTCCAAACAAATGTCAACCAACATTCCCCGAGCCACCTCCTGCCTTTCTGTTTGTGTTTTCTCCAGAATTCCCAGCACTGGAGGACAAAAATTCCCTCTGAGCCCATCCCTGTGGGAAGCACTTGGAGAAGGAACACTGTCAAAGCCACCCATCAGCAGGACAACCTCAAACGCATCAGCAGAGCAAATCTGGAACACCACCAACCTTAATTCCACGGACCAGGAACCTCCCAAAGGAGGGGAAAAAAAAACAGAACTCCCACAGGATGAGTTTTTACCTCTCCAGGTATTTCCAGGTGCTGCATCTCACACGGACAGCTGGGAGCAGGATCGGGGATACCAACTCACCTGTGCAAACCTCAGGGATGGGATCCAGGCTGGGAAAGACTTGGAGCAGCCTGGTCTATGGAAAATGTCCCCATCCATGGCAGGGGGTGGCACTGGATGGGATCTGAGGTCCCTTCCCACCCAAACCAGTCTGGGATTCTAGGAAGGGCTGCGGACAAGGAGCTCCCGAGTGACCTTTCCAAAGGAAATGCTGGAAATGCTCCAAAGGAAATGCCAAGACGGAGGAAACAATGGTCTGGAGATATCAGGGAGAGCCTCACCTTCCTCCTCCAGGCAGCTTTGCCTGGGAAGCGTCAGAGCCTCGGAGGCGCCGCTGCTGGGACAGGGACACCACAGCAGGGACCGGGCTCCGAGCTGGGGCTGCCACAGTGACACCGACTGGAAATCATGGAATGGTTTGGGTGGGAAAAGAGCTTAAATCCCATCCAATCCCGCCCCCAGATCAGGGACATCTCCCACCGTCCCAGCTGGATCCAAGCCCCAATGTCCAACCTGGCCTTGGGCACTGCCAGGGATCCAGGGGCAGCCCCAGCAAATCTGGGAATTCCAGCCCAGCCAGGAATTCCTTGCCAAGATCCCAGCCCAATCTCCCCTTTCCCAGTGGGAGCCATTCCCTGCGTCCCATCTCTCCATCCCTCATGTCCCAAGTCCCACTCCCGCTCTCCTTCAGGCTCTGAGGTCTCCCTGGAGCTCTCCCTTCTCCAGGAGAACATTCCCAGCTGATCCCTGGGAAGGGCAATCCCAGAACTTCGGAGCACAACACAAAAGCCGAACGACGCCTTCCTTGCTTTCCCCTTCAACTTCCTGCCTCCATTTTCCAGCCTTCCCAATATGGATGGAGAAATGGAAAGTTCTGGATTTTAAACTCTCCCTGGTGTTTGCAGAGCCTGAATGAGAGCACAGAGCAAGAATTCCTGCATGGAGGAAAAGGACAAGGAACCTGCACCAGCACAGAATCCTGGGATTATCCCGGCTGGAAAACACCTTTGGGATCACCCAGTCCAAGCTGTGCCCAATGCCCGCCTTGGCACTGGGTGCCACATCCAGGAATTCCTTGGACACCTCCAGGGATGGGGACTCCAAACCTCCCTGGGCCCTTCCAAGGCCTGAGCACCCTTTCCATGGGGAAATTCCTGCTGGTGTCAACCCTGAGCCTCCCCTGGCACAGCCTGAGGCCGTTCCCTCTTATCCTGTTATTCCCTGGGATCAGATCCCAACTCCCCCTTCCCTGTCAGGGATTTGTGGAGACCCTCAAGGTCCTTGTGAAGCCTCCCTTTCTCCAGGAGCCTCAGGAGAAGGCAGAAGGGGATTCCTCCCGTTACACAGAAGGCTCATCCAAAAGGAAATTCCAAAAGGAGAATTTCCTGATCTGTCCCTATAAATAGCATGGAATTTTCTGGCTCTGTGCTAACTCCAGAGCAGATAAACAAAGCTGGAACCAAAGCCATGCCTGGGAAGCTGCTGGGCCTTTCCAAGAGTTCTTCCAGACCTGACCACATCCCCATGGATCTCACCATGTCCAGTCCCAAGACCTGGATCTCCTTTGGAGATTCCCTGCTCTTCCTTTGCTTGATGGCAAAATCTTGGAATGTTCTGGAAGAACCTGGATTTTCCTCCTCCTTCCTGTGCTGCCCAACAGCACGATGGCATCCAGAGGGTGCCATGGTCCTTCCCTCTGGAGAATTCCTCACCCACAGCAGCCCAGATGTCCTCTCATCAAGGTCAGGCCTTGGGCAAGGCATTCCCAGCCCTTTCCCTGCATCTGGGAATTCTTTCCCGTGATTTTGGATGGCTCTGGGCAGTTCACCACCCTCTGGATCTCTGGGATTGTCATCTCCAGACCTTCCCTTGCCAGCACAACCCCACTGGGACATCCCAGTTCCAGCAGGAGCTCCTGGATTTTCCAGGTTATCTGTGGTGTCCACCCTTATTATCCCTCCATCCTGGGATCTTCCAGGTGCCAAACCACCACACAGCTCCTCCCAAATCCAGCAGAGCATGACAGATCCAGGTGGGCTGCCATTCCAGGTTCTCCTATTCCTGGTGGGATGCAATTCCAGGTTCTCCCATTCCGGGTGGGTTGGCATTCCAGGTTCTCCCATTCATGGTGGGTTGGCATTCCAGGTTCTCCCACTCCAGGTGGGTTGGCATTCCAGGTTCTGCCATTCATGGTGGGATGCCATTCCAGGTTCTCCCATTCCAGGTTCTCCCATTCCAGGTGGGCTCCCATTCATGGTGGGCTCCCATTCATGGTGGGCTCCCATTCATGGTGGGCTCCCATTCCAGGTTCTCCCATTCCAGGTGGGCTCCCATTCCAGGTTCTCCCATTCATGGTGGGCTGCCATTCCAGGTTCTCTCATTCCAGGTTCTCCCATTCATGGTGGGCTGCCATTCCAGGTTCTCTCATTCCAGGTTCTCCCATTCCAGGTTCTCCCATTCCTGGTGAGCTGCCATTCCAGGTTCTCTCATTCCAGGTTCTCCCATTCCAGGTTCTCCCATTCCTGGTGGGCTGCCATTCCAGGTTCTCCCATTCCAACAGGGCCACCTGCCTGCTCAAGCAAGAATTCCCAGTATTTGAGAGGTGAAAGCAGCTCCAGGCAAAATCCTCCCTGGGGATATTCCAGTTACCAGCTCCGGATCCAGCAGGATCTCAGCTGGGATCAGTGGGTTTGGAATTCCAAGAGCCAGGATCACTGGGAATGTTCCAGCCACACCAGCACACACAAGGGATTGGGATGTGTCCTGGAGGATGAGGAGGAAGAGGAAGGCAGAATGGGAATGGTCCTGAAGCACCTGGATAATGGGAAGAGGACAAATCCCAGCCTGGAAATTTGGATTTCCCAGGAAAAAGGGAACAGCAAAGGCTGAGCTGGAATTGTAAAGCCTGAAGGAGGCAGATCCTAAAAAAGGACCGGGATGGGGAAGGAAGCACTTGAACAAGAAAATTCCTGGCATGAGATAAAACCACGTGGAAAAAGGGACCCAAACCCCAAGCAAAGTTATTCCTCCCACTCTGCGCCATCCTGGGAACCGAAGTCCCATTTTCCCACTCCTCTCTCCCAGTTTTCCTATGGAAAAGGCCATTTTGCAGGTATGGAATATCCCTCCAGCCACTCCAGGCCCGTTCCCAGCCCAGGGAAAGGCAAACTCAGCTCCCAAATCCCAAACAAAACTCCCAGCAAGAGTTCATTCCATCCCAAGCTGGACATCAACACCAGCCCTACTGGAATCTATTGGAGTATTCCCAAAATTCTGCCCCATCCCAGCCTTTGGGGCAGGAGGTTTCTATCCAAGAAAAAAAAAAAAAAATCAGGACAAGCCTTTCAACCAAGAATTCCAGAAACAGGACCAAAACTGGGCATTTTAACACCAGGAACCTCCCTCAAATTCCACTTTCAGAGCAGCACAAAGTTTAATAAATCAACTTAAACACCAGCAACAGGTCCCTGACACCATCACTGACATTCCTGCCTAAAATTCCCAAAAAAAGCCCAAGTTCCACACAGAATATTTAACTGATGGCAAGGAGGTAGGAAAATAGGTTTTATTTACCTTCAGGAGTGGAAGATAAAGGGGAAATACCCAGATGAGCTCCTTGTCTGGCAGCAAAATCAACTCAAATCCCAAATTGGGGAAGGAAAAGAGGGAAGAGAAGGAATCCAGGTTTTGGAAGCCTTTGGCAAACCCCACCCTTGGATAAATATCCCAAATTTCAGCAGAAATTGGGGAAGAGGCTGGGCTGGTCCCTTCCATCCCCACACCCCAGGGGCAGATTTAAATGGGGAAAAAGAAATGAAAAATGAAATTCAGGATACTCCTTCTCCTTGGGGAATGTCTTATCCCAAAGAAAATCATGAGCTCATGTCAGATCCACCCTCTCTGATCCTCCCAGCAGCCAATTGAAGGTTTTAGATGTCCAGGGAAGGATCCCACAGCAGAGAAAGGAGCAAAAAAACCCAAACCAACAACACTTAAACATCAATTCTGGGCTGGAATGAGATTTTTTTGGAGGGTTGGTTTGGATTCTGAGTCAAAAAACCTATCAAGTTTTATGTAAATAATCTCAGAAATTACCCTATAAAAGGAGATTAAAAAAAAAAATTAATTAAAAGAGCAACCCGCACTACATTTCTGATTTAAAATAACACTAAAACTATCCAAGGAGCCTGTGCTTAAATCGTATTTTAGAAAATGTTAAATCCCCCGAAAGAGGAAGTTCCTGCAAACCACGTGATGCTACTGAGCTACAACACTTGGCCTCACGTAAAAATCGTTTTTCTTCGGGTATTTTACCCAATTTTGCTCAATTATTCCTGTTTTAAAGCAGAAAAAAGGGAAAATCCGCGTTTTTAACCCCAAACCACGAGCAGGTGCCTGAGGTCACATCCCGGTCCTGAGGTGCAAACTCAACCTAAAGCTGGTGTTGCTCTATTTAGGGTCAATTTTAACCCAAAACCACAACTCCCAGCATCCATATCCCATTGTTTTAACGTAAAAATGCTGAATTTAAGGATTGAAAAGCCTGAGTATGGATGAAATTAAGACTTTGAGTGTGGTTTGACGTGCAGGGGAATGGAGGATCAGGGCAGCGTTTCCCTCGCTTCAAACCGCGTAAACCCGAGACTGAAATGTCTAAAAACCAGATTTAAATCCGTGCTGGGTACAAAATGTAGCGAATCCCTTGCGGGGTTGCGGCTGCGCTGCAGGTCGGTGGCTACACGGCGGCTTTATCCGCGTGCCGGAAGAAAAAGGATAAAAGATTAACGACAAAGAGGCTTTAAAAATAAAGGAATGAAGGAGAAGAGATAAAAAAATAAACAATAAACACGCACAGCCCGAAGCTCCTCATGAGGGCCCCTCAGCCGCCCCCCCCCCCCACAGCCGCCATTACGCGCGTCCCCCTCAGCCCTCACCGCTGGGGGGGGGGGGGGGGGGGGCGGCCGCCGCTCGCCTCCTACCTCCGCCGGCGCGCAGCCGCCGCTCTCCCCGCGTCCCCCGCCGCCGGGACGAGCCGGGAAGAAGCCCCTAAAAGCGGGGGGAAGTCCCTAAAAGCGAGAGGAAGCCCCGAAAAGCGGCGGGGAGAGCCCCGGGGGCGGCGGGCGGAGGGACATGGCGCGCCGGGCGCTCTGCGCGTGCGCGGAGGCAGCGCGGGATTCGCGGGGGGGGGGGGGGGAGGTGAGGAGTGGGGGGGGGGGGGGGAGGTGAGGAGTGGGGGGGGACCCGCGCATGCGCGCCGTGTGCAAAGGGGAGCCGAGCCCCGCCGCGGGGCATGCTGGGAGCAGCCCTCCTATAAAAGGACGGCGGCGGCGCGCGCCGCCTCAAAGCGGCGCTGGCGTCCGAAGCTTTTGGTGCTCGGTTCTTGCTGCGTTATTGCCACTTTTGGCGCTTCTGCGGGTATTTTTGTAATTCCCGCAGCGTATTCTGCCCTCTTTGTGGTCCCCTCGTTGTTTTGCTGTGTGTAGCACAGCCCTTCCCGCCCTGCTGCCGAGCCCGGCCCGTCCGTGAGGGAGCGGGAGCTGGTTCATTCCCATGCTCGTCAATTAACACTGAGAGCCTTCATTTCATCTTTACTCTGCCTTTAAATCCATACATTCAGCATTTTTACCTTAAAACAATGGGATCTAGCGGTTGGGAATTGTTGGTTTGGGTTATAATTAGCCCTAAATAGAGCAATACCAGCCTCAGGCTGGGTTTGCACCTCAGCCTCCCTCAGCAGCAGCATCAGGGATGCTCCTCCAGCCACGTGGGTTTGTTCCAAATTTTTCTTCTTTTCACGCTTTATCTGCGTGCCGGAAGGAAAAGGATAAAAGATTAACGACAAAGAGGCTTTTAAAATAAAGGAATTCCATGGATTTGGGGCTGTTTTGCCAATTGCAGCCTGAGGATCCTTCCTGATGAAAAGGATTTGGGGAGGGAAAATCCGTGGTGAACCCAAAGCAGCTTTTGGGGTGAGCCCCAAAATCAGGGAAATTGCTTTTGGTCACTTCAAATTCAATAAATTAAGGAATTGAAATTAAAGAATTGAAGGAATGATGGAAAAATATTGAAATTAATGGATGGGCACAAGGAATTCTGCTCTTTCAGGGGTTTTGAGAAAATCCCAAATTGCTTTTACTCATCCTGGATGTGCTGGTGGGGGTCAAAAATAAATCCCCAAAAAATCAAAATCTGGAAATGTGAGCAAATCCCCAAAATTGATGAACCCTAAATCCTCCATCCCACAAAGATTTGGGGGCTGAGGAGAAGAATTTTGGGATGCAGCCAGAAATGAGGGGATTTTTGGGATTTGGAGCAGCAGGAAAAGCTGAGGGAGCTGGGACAGGACAAAAGGGGATTTGTGGGGTGGGAATTGGGATTTGGGGACAGGAACTGCAGGGACATGGGGAATTCTCCTCCTGGAAAAGCATTTCCAGCCCTGGGATTTGGGGAATTCTCCTCCTGGAAAAGCCTTTCCAGCCCTGGGACATGGGGAATTCTCCTCCTGGAAAAGCCTTTCCAGCCCTGGGATTTGGGGAATTCTCCTCCTGGAAAAGCTTTTCCAGCCCTGCCACCGCTGCCCGCGCCAGGGCGGAGTCCCCGTCCCATGGCGGGGGCTGGTGGCACTTGGGGACATGCGGTGGCCTCGGGGTAATGGTGGCGCTGGAGGCTGCGGGCAGCTGCGGGCCCCAATTAACTCATTAACTCATCAAGTCATTAACTCATTAAGGCATTAAGTCATTAACTCAGGTGGCTCCGGGCCAGCGCCGGGGGTCGCTGAGCTCTCAGCGCTGTCCCCAAGGTGCGACAGCAGATGGGGCCACCAGCCCCGCGGGGACCGCGCTGCGCGACAGCGGCGCCGGGGCGGGGACAGAGCGGGGACAGCTCTGGGGACAGCGACAGGGACAGCCAGCCCCGTGTCACTGCTAGGGACAAGGACAGGGACAGCCAGCCCTGTGTCACTGTTTGGGGACAGGGACAGGAACAGGGACAGCCAGCCCCGTGTCACTGCAGGGGACAGGGACAGGAACAGCCAGCCCCGTGTCACTGTTTGGGGACAGGGACAGCCAGCCCCGTGTCACTGCTGGGGACAGGGACAGGGACAGCCAGCCCCGTGTCACTGTTGGGGACAGGGACAGGGACAGCCAGCCCCGTGTCACTGCTGGGGACAGGGACAGGGACAGGGACAGGGACAGCCAGCCCTGTGTCACTGTTTGGGGACAGGGACAGGGACAGCCAGCTCTGTGTCACTGCTGGGGACAGGGACAGGGACAGGGACAGCCAGCCCTGTGTCACTGCTGGGGACGGGGACAGGGACAGGGACAGCCAGCCCTGTGTCACTGTTTGGGGACAGGGACAGGGACAGCCAGCTCTGTGTCACTGCTGGGGACAGGGACAGGGACAGGGACAGCCAGCCCTGTGTCACTGCTGGGGACGGGGACAGGGACAGGGACAGCCAGCCCTGTGTCACTGCTGGGGACAGGGACAGGGACAGCCAGCTCTGTGTCACTGTTTGGGGACAGGGACAGGGACAGGGACAGCCAGCCCTGTGTCACTGTTTGGGGACAGGGACAGGGACCGCCAGCCCCGTGTCACTGTTTGGGGACAGGGACAGCCAGCCCTGTGTCACTGTTGGGGACAGGGACAGGGACAGCCAGCCCTGTGTCACTGCTGGGGACAGGGACAGGGACAGGGACAGGGACAGCCAGCCCCGTGTCACTGTTTGGGGACAGGGACAGCCAGCCCTGTGTCACTGCTGGGGACAGGGACAGGGACAGCCAGCCCTGTGTCACTGCTGGGGACAGGGACAGGGACAGGGACAGGGACAGCCAGCCCCGTGTCACTGTTTGGGGACAGGGACAGGGACAGGGACAGCCAGCCCTGTGTCACTGTTGGGGACAGGGACAGGGGACAGCCAGCCCTGTGTCACTGCTGGGGACAGGGACAGCCAGCCCTGTGTCACTGTTTGGGGACAGGGACAGGGACAGCCAGCCCTGTGTCACTGCTGGGGACAGGGACAGGGGACAGCCAGCCCTGTGTCACTGTTTGGGGACAGGGACAGGAACAGCCAGCCCTGTGTCACTGCTGGGGACAGGGACAGCCAGCCCTGTGTCACTGCTGGGGACAGGGACAGGGACAGCCAGCCCTGTGTCACTGCTGGGGACAGGGACAGGGGACAGCCAGCCCCGTGTCACTGCTGGGGACAGGGACAGCCAGCTCTGTGTCACTGTTTGGGACAGGGACAGGGACAGCCAGCCCTGTGTCACTGTTTGGGACAGGGACAGGGACAGCCAGCCCTGTGTCACTGTTTGGGGACAGGGACAGCCAGCCCCGTGTCACTGCTAGGGACAGGGACAGGGACAGCCAGCCCCGTGTCACTGCTGGGGACAGGAACAGGGACAGGGACAGCCAGCCCCGTGTCACTGCTGGGGACAGGAACAGGGACAGGGACAGCCAGCCCCGTGTCACTGTTGGGGACAGGGACAGGGACAGCCAGCCCCGTGTCACTGTTGGGGACAGGGACAGCCAGCCCTGTGTCACTGTTTGGGGACAGGGACAGGGACAGCCAGCCCCAGCCGCTGTCGCTGTCCCCTGGCCGGCCCCACGTGGCGGTGCCATCCCAGCCGCTGGGTGACATTCCTGTCACCGCGTGTCGGTGACATTCCCGGCCTCACTCGGTGGCCCTCGGTGACCTTGCGGGGCTGGCCTGTCCCCTCCTGTCCCCTCCTGTCCCCTCCTGTCCCCTCCCACCCCACAAATCCCGCCCGCATTCGGGACACACCCGCCCCAAACCCCAAACCCCAAACCCCACAGGACATCTGTCCCCAAGGGCGACACCCCCAGTGCCACCGCAGCCCCCCCGAGTGTCCCCAGCACCTCCCGCTGTCCCCGAGGTGCCACCTCCGAGGTGCCACCCCCTTGTCCCCCCCGCCCCGCGCTATTCCTGTCCCCAGCCATACAAGGAGCCGGCGGCCACGCCGGGGGACGTCACCTGTCCCCAAGTGTCGCCTTCTGGGTGGCCCGAGCTGGCGACGGTGACATGAGCACGGGGATTGTCACCTCCCGCTCGTTGGGGACACTTTGTCGTGTTTGTCCCTCTCGCTGTTGGGACTGACCCGGGATTAGCGCCCGCCGAGGTGACAGGAATAGCTCTGGGGACACTGGTGACCCTCGCGCTGGCCTTGGGGACAGCTCTGGGGACACTGCCCTGCACCCGGCCCCTCTCTGTCCCCCGGCTCCAGCGGGAACTGTCCCCGTCCTGCTGGGGACACTGGGGACAGCCCACCCCAAACGGGGGGACCGGCCAGGGCAGGGACAAACCCCAAAAGATTGGGGGGGGCCCGGGCCAGGAGCACCCCTGGGGGACCCCAGAACTGCCCACGGACCCCAAAACTGCCCACGGACCCCAAAACCGCTCCCTGCACCCCAAAACCGCTCCCTGCACCCCAAAAGTGCCCATGGAGCATCCAGGGCATCCTTCAGGAGAACCCAAAAGTGCCCACGGAACATCCAGGGGATCCCCCAGGACATGGAAACCCCAAAACTGCCCACGGAGCCCAAAAGTGCCCGCGGAGTGTCCAGAGAATCCCTCGGGAGACCCTAAAAGTGCCCACGGACCCCAAAAGTGCTCCCTGCACCCCAAAAGTGCCCACGGACCCCAAAAGTGCCCACGGAGTATCCAGGGCATCCTTCAGGACATGGAAACCCCAAAACTGCCCACGGACCCTAAAAGTGCTCACACACCCCAAAACTGCTCCCTGCACCCCAAAAGTGCCCACGGAGCATCCAGGGAATCCCTCAGGACATGGAAACCCCAGAACTGCCCACGGACCCTAAAACTGCCCATGGAGCATCCAGAGAATCCCTCAGGAGACCCCAAAACCGCTCCCTGCACCACAAAACTGCTCCCTGCACCCCAAAAGTGCCCACGGAGCCTCCAGGGAATCCTTCAGGAGACCCCAAAAGTGCCTACGGACCCCAAAACTGCCCATGGAGCATCCAGGCGATCCCCCAGGGCACAGAGACCCCAAAACTGCCCACGGACCCCAAAACCGCCGACGGAACCTCCAGAAAATCCCCCAGGAGACCCCAAAACTGCTCCCTGCACCCTAAAAATCCCGGCCCGGAGCAGGGAATGGGTTTGGGGTCACGCCGAGGGGTGGGGGGACATTTTGGGTCCCCCTTTTCTGAGGTCTCCCCAAATGGAGCACGAAGCCTTCAGGGAGGCTTTCTCTCCTCAGGAGACCCCAAAACTGCTCCCTGCACCCCAAAACTCCTCACGGAGCCTCCGGGGGAATCCCCCAGGGGACAAAGACCCCAAAACTGCTCCCTGCACCCAAAAAACCCCAGCCCGGAGCAGGGAATGGGTTTGGGGTCACACCGAGGGGTGAATCCCCCAGGAGACCCCAAAACTGCTCCCCCCACCCCAAAACTGCCCACGGACCCTCCAGGAAGCCCCACCAGGGCACAGAGACCCCAAAACTTCTCCCCGCACCCCAAAACCGCCCACCGAGAGTCCTCAGGACACGGAGACCCCAAAACTTCTCCCCGCACCCCAAAAACCCCAGCCCGGAGCAGGGGATGGGTTTGGGGTCACACCGAGGGGTGAGGGGACATTTTGGGTCCCCCTTTCTCTGCCCTGGGGGTGCTCCCGGGGGTGTCCCCCCAACCCCAAATCCGGGGGTGCGCGGCTGCGTCTCCCCAAAATTGGGGCTCCTGCCGTGCCCGGGTGAGGCTGGGAAACCCCAAACCCGCCCCAAACAGCGCGGGGGGATTTGGGGGACCCCCGAAAAGGGTCGGGGGGGGGGGCACTCACCGTCCGAGGGGGTCCAGGGGGGTCGGGGGGGGCCGGGGACCCCGATTATTTTGGGGGGGCGCGGAGGAGGCGCGGCCGCCCGCCGGCATCGCGGGGAGCGGGGTTGGGATCGGGATCTTTGGGATCTTCCTATGGGATCATCTTTGGGATCGTCACTGCGGGGAGGCGGCGCTGGAGCAGCCGGGGGGGGGTCCCGGGCACGGGGGTGCGGGGATGGGACCCCCCCAAAATGGGTTTGGGGGTGCGGGGATGGCTGAATGCCCCAAAAGTGACCCCAAAAGTGCGGGGGCACAGCCGGGATCGGGATCTTTGGGATCTTCCTATGGGATCATCTTTGGGATCGTCACTGCGGGGAGGCGGCGCTGGAGCAGCCGGGGCGGGGGGGTCCCGGGCACGGAACCCCCCCCCAAAATGGTCTCAGCGTTATTGGGGTGCGGGGATGGCTGAATTCCCCAAAAGTGACCCCAAAATGCGGGTGCACAACCGGGATTCCCCCCCCCCCCCCCCGGTTTTGGGGCGCTCCCCATTGGGGGTTCAAGGCCGGGGGGACCCCACTTGGAGGTGGCACCAAAATTTGGGGTCCCCCTCGTGCTGCGCTGCTCGATATTGGGGTGTGGGGATGATGGGGAAACTCCCACGGGGGTGACCCCAAAACTGGGGGTGCGGGGATGGGTAAACCCCCCACCGCCCCGTTCCTGAGCCCAAAACTGCAGAGCCGGATCCCCCCCGTTCGTGGCTCAAATCTGGGGGTGCAGGGCTGGATCCCCCCCGTTCCTGACCCCAATTTGGGGGTGCAGGGCTGGGTGAACCCCCCCGTTCCTGACCCCAATTTGGGGGTGCAGGGCCGAGTGAACCCCCCCGTTCCTGACCGCACTTTGGGGGTGCAGGGCCGGAGCCCCCGGGTGTCCCCGATGTGGGGAGCAGACCCGGGGCCGGCTCCCCCCATGTGCTCCCCCATTTTGGGGTTCAGGCCCGGTCCCCCCATCCCGGTGTCCCCAACACTGGGGGGGGGGTCACAGCTCGGTGTCCCCTCCTGTCCCCTTCCCCCCCTTCCCCAAAATTGGGCCCCCCCCCCCCCCCCCAAAAGCCACGCGCAGGCCACGTGACCGCCCCGCCCCCTCCCTGTGTTTACATGTTCCAGCCAATCAGCGTGCTTCTACCAACGCGCCCTGGCGGCGGGGTAGATTTGTGACGCCCGTCCCCATTGGGAGAAGCGTTTGTCAATCATTCTCCAGCCGCGGGGGCGGGGCGTTCGGTGTTATTTACATCGCGCGCGGCCCCGCCCCCCGCGCGCTGCCCGTCTGCCCCACGTGGGCGACGCGTGCGCTCAGCCAATCAGAGCCGCCGGCGGCAGCCAATCCGGAGCGCCGCTCGGTGGGTGGGGTTAACCGCCTGATTGACAGCTCAGCGGCGCAATAGCAACGCGGTTTATATCCGTGCAGCCCAACCAGAACGCTGGAGGGCGTGGCCACGCGGCGGGGCTGGCCAATGGGGGGCGGGGGCGTGGTGGCGGCGGGAGGGGCGGGGCGTGGCGGCGGCGGAGGGCGCGGAGCGGCACCGGCCGGGCCCGAGGTACCGGGGGGGACACGGGGGGGACGCGGGGGCGGCCCCGGGGACCCGGCCCGGGCCCGGCGGGGGCAGCGGCGCAGCGCGGCCCGGGGGCACTCGGGGAACGCGGGACCGGCGGGGCCAGGGGGGCTCCGGGCCCGAGCAGGCCCCGCTGTCCCGCGGGCTCCGGGGGGCTCCGGGGGCGCTGCCGGGCCCCGCTCGGGCTCCTGGCGCGGCGCCCCCGGGAGCGGCATCGCGGCGTCCCGAAAGAGCCCCGGAGTGCGCTCGCTGTGGGCCGGGATCGGCTCCTGCGCCCCGTTCCCACTCCTGTTTCATTCCCAATCCCAATCCCATTCCCATTCCCATCCCATTCCTATCCTGTTCCCAATCCTGTTCCCGTTCCTATTCCCATCCCAATCCCATTCCCTTTCCCGTTCCCTTCATTCCCATCCCCGTTCCCATTCCCATCCCCGTTCCCATTCCCATTCCAATTCTAGTCCCAATCCCATTCCAATCCCATACCCATTCTCATTCTCAATCCCATCTCAGTTCCCATTCCCATCCCAATCCTGCTCCCATTCCCTTTTCCATTCCCGTTCCCATCCCAATCCCATTCCTGTTCCCTTTTCCATTCCCAATCCAATTCCCATCCCAATCCCAATCCCATCCCCATTCCCATTCCCATTCCCATTCCCATTCCCGTTCCCATTCCCAATCCCGTTCCCATTCCCATTCCATAGGGTCGGGCACACCCCAATTCCCCGTGGATCCCCCAGGCCGTGGCACACTCACATTTGGGGCAGGTCTGTGTCCCCCAATTCCCCCTCCAGCCGGGATTTTTGGGATATTTCTGCCTCGTTCCCATGGGGTTTTTGGGATATTTGGGATTTTTTCCACGCCAGCCCAGCCTGCAGGGCTGGATGGGGACACCAGGCTGTGTGTCCCAAATCCAGGATTTGGGAAAGGTTTTCCCAAACACTCCTTGGGGTGTTTGGGATAAAAACTCTGGATAAAAGCTCTGGGATTTGGAGGGTTATCCTGGAAACATCCACGTTTGGGGAATTTGGGGTTTTCATGGAATCCTGGAATGCTTTGGGCTTGGTAAAAGCCTTAAATCCCATCCAGGGACATTTTCCATCATCCCAGATGGATCCTTGGCTTCCAGGAATTCTCTGGGAATTCCAGCCCAGGCAGGAATTCCTTGCCAAGATCCCAGCCCAATCTCCCCTTTCCCAGTGGGAGCCATTCCCTGGCTCCTGTCCCTCCATCCCTTGTCCCCTTTTTCATAATCCCTGATCCTTAAAACCCAAACATTCCTTTCTCCATTTCCCCCTCTTTTTTCCCATTTTTTTTCTCCCATTTTCCCCCATTTTTCTCAATTTTTTTCCCTTTTCTTCCCCTTTTTCCTCAATTTTTTCCTGTTTTTCCTCCCTTTTTCCCTCTCCAGCTCTCTTGGAGCCCCTTTAGGCACTCAGAGAATTCCCTGGATTTTTCCCTTCTCCAGGTGAACGTTCCCAATTTTCCCAGCCTGGCTCCTTTTCCTGTTCCATGAAGATTTAACCCTTTGGGAATCCTCCCAGATTTCCAACCCAATCCCAGGGCTCCTGTCACTGCAGGAAAGGAGGGAAGTGGGATTGACCCTGCCCAGGAAATTTTGGGAACGATGAAGACTCCCAGGGCTCATCCCGGCTCAGCCATTCCCGCTGGGGTGGGACAATCCCAGAGATTCCAGCTGTGGAATCCCAAAATTCCAGCTCCAGCATCCTGGGAGAATTCCAGCTGTGAAATCCTGGGAGAATTCCAGCTCCGGAATCCCGGGAGAATTCCAGTTTTGAAGTCCTGGGAAAATTCTAATTTTGGAATCCTGGGAGAATTCCAGCTGTGGAATCCCAAAATTCCAGTTCCAGCATCCCGGGAGAATTCCAGCTCTGGAATCCTGGGAGAATTCCAGTTTTGAAATCTTGGGAGAATTCCAGCTTTGGAGTCCTGGGAGAATTCCAGTTTTGGAGAATTCCAGCTCTGGAGTGCCAGGAGAATTCCAATTCTGAAACCCCAGGAGAATTCCAGTTTTGGAGTCCCAGGAGAATTCCAGCTCTGAAATCCTGGGAAAATTCCAATTTTGGAATCCTGGGAGAATTCCAGTTTTGAAATCCTGGGAGAATTCCAGCTGTGGAGTCCTGGGAAAATTCCAGCTGTGGAATCCCAGGAGAATTCCAGCAATCCCAGGAGCTGTTCCCTATCCCGGTCCCGCCTGTTCCGGTGGGATTTGGGATTTTGGGAGAGGTGGCAGAACCGTGGATGGAACCCTGGAATTGTGGAATGGTTTGGGTGGGAAAAGGGATCCCAGATCCCAAATCCAAGCTGGGCTTCCCTTCCTGCTTTTCCAGAGGGAATGGGGGCCGGGGAGCAGAGCCAGGGGTGAATTCCCTGTGGAATTCCCGGCTGGAATTGCTGCTCCTGCTCGATTTTCCCCAGGGATGGATTTTGGGAAGGAATTCTGCTGGTTAACCCTTCCTGTGCCACAGGGATGCTGCAAGCCAGGCTGGGAATGCTGGGAATGTTCCCCTGGAGAAGGGAAAATTCCAGGGAATGCTCAGAGTCCCTCTAAAGGGGCTCCAGGAGAGCTGGAGAGGGGCTGGGGACAAGGCCTGCAGGGACAGGAGCCAGGGAATGGCTCCCACTGGGAAAGGGGAGATTGGGCTGGGATCTTGGCAAGGAATTCCTGCCTGGGCTGGAATTCCCAGAGCAGCTGGGGCTGCCCCTGGATCCCTGGAATTAATTAATCCAAGGCCAGGCTGGATCCACCTGGGACAGTGGGAGGTGTCCCTGCCCATGGATGGGGTGGGATTTGAGGTCTTTTCCAAGCCAAACCATTCCGGGATTCTGGAGCTCTTTTGCTCTGGCAGAGCTGGGAATGTTCCCCTGGAGAAGGGAAAATTCCAGGGAATATTGAAAATCCCTGGAGGCAGGGGCAGGATCCAGGGAATGGCTGCCAGGATGGAATCCCGTGGGATCAGGGCTGGCCTTGGGCTCCCCAGCCGCTCCCTCATTCCCGAATTCCCGATCCCAGAGTCCCTGAGGATGAATGGCTCCGAGCTCGCCGGCAGCACCGCGCCCAACCCCAAAGGCAAGGAGGATCCGGCTGGGAATGGGCACGAGGAGAAGGAGAACAATCCCTTCGCTGAGTACATGTGGATGGAGAACGAGGAGGACTTCAACCGGCAGGTGGGATTCCCGGAATTGCTGGGATTTGGGAACAGCCTGGGAGTGAGTCCCAGAGATTCCCGGAATTGCTGGGATTTGGGAACAGCCTGGGAGTGATTCCCAGAGATTCCCGGAATTGCTGGGATTTGGGAACAGCCTGGGAGTGATTCCCAGAGCTGGGAATTGCTGGGATTTCGGTTTAGCCTGGGAGTGATTCCCAGAGAATTTCCAAATCCAGGAATTCCCAGAGAATTCCACATTCAGGAATCCTCGGGATTTTGGGTTCAGCCTGGGGTGATTCCCAGAGATTCCCAGAATTCCTGGGATTTGGGAACAGCCCGGGAGTGAGTCCCAGAGCTGGGAATTGCTGGGATTTGGGAACAGCCTGGGGTGATTCCCAGAGAATTCCATATTCCCAGGAATTCTCGGGATTTGGGATTCAGGGCGGGTTTCAGTCTGGGGTGAGTCCCAGAAAATTCCCACATTTGGGAATTCTTGGAATTCAGGAATAGGGCAGATTTTAGCTTGGAGGTGATTCCCAGACATTCCCATATCCAGGAATTCTTGGGATTTGGGAACAGGCTGGATTTCAGCCTGGGGTGATTCCCAGAGGCTCCCACATTTGGGAATTCTCGGGATTTGGATTTCAGCCTGGAATTGATTCCCAGAGAATTCCATATCCATGAATTCTTGGGATTTGGGTTCAGCCTGGGGGTGATTCCCAGAGATTCCCAAATTTTGGGAATTCTCAGGATTCAGGGCAGATTTCAGCCTGGAGTGGTTCCCAGAGAATTTCCAAATCCAGGAATTCCCAGAGAATTCCACATCCAGGAATCCTCGGGATTTTGGGTTCAGCCTGGGGTGATTCCCGGAGATTCCCGGAATTCCTGGGATTTGGGAACAGCCCGGGGGTGATTCCCAGAGAATTCCACATCCAGGAATTCTCGGGATTTGGGATCCAGGGCGGGTTTCAGTCTGGGGTGAGTCCCAGAAATTCCCACGTTTGGGAATTCTTGGGATTTGGGAACAGGCTGGATTTCAGCATGGGGGTGATTCCCAGAGATTCCCACATTTGGGAATTCTTGGGGTTTCGATTTCAGCCTGGGGGCGATTCCCAGAGAATTCCACACCGAGGAATTCCCGGCATTTGGGAACAGCCTGAATCCCAGAGATTCCCACATCCAGGAATTCCCAGAGAATTCCACATTCAGGAATCCTCAGGATTTTGGGTTCAGCCTGGGGGTGATTCCCACATCCAGGAATTCTTGGGATTTGGGAACGGGGGCGGATTTCAGCCTTGGGGGTGATTCCCAGAGATTCCCACATCCAGGAATTCTCGGGATTCAGGGTGGATTCCAGCCTGGGCCGGTTCCCACCTCCCGTGTGTATCCATAGGGAAAGCGATCCCTTCTCCCCAGATTTTGGGATTTTCCTTCCCTTTCCTCAGGATCAGCCCCTGGAGTTTGGGTCCAGATCCCAGTCTGGGCTGAAATCCTGGATTTCAGGGAATCTCCGGAGCGGGCAGAGCTCCTGGGATGTTGTGCTGGGACCCAAACAGCTCCAAAATTCGGGAATAACGACCTGGAAGAGCTTTGGATCCTCATCCCAATCCCAGGACATTCCCTGGAGCCATTCCAGGAGCTGGAGACACCTTGGGAAGGAGGAAGGAGCTTTTCCCTGGATGCTCCTTCCCTCCCTTCCCTCCCTTCCCTAAAACATTCCCAGGCTCCAATTCCCACCCCCAGGGTGTCCAGGAAGGCCAGGAAAAGGGAATTCCCGCCCCCTTTTCTCCACAGGAAAATTCCAGCAGCATTCCCGGTTTATCCCCAGCCAACATTCCCCGTTTCTGACCCACATTCCAATCCCATGACTTTGGATTTTCCTCCAGAGGTTTTCCCTCGTCCTGAATTTCCCGAAGCCACGTGGCTCCCCTGGATTTTCCAGCTGGGATTTGGGACATCCATCCAATGGGATGGAGCTCTCCAGGTGCTTTTCCAGCCCTTTGCCATGGATCCAGACATTCCTTTCCCATAGATCTGGAAATTCCCATGGATCCAGAAATGCTTTTCATTGGATCTCTGGAAATTCCTTTCCCAAGGATCCAGAGATTCCCATGGATGCAGAAATTTTTTTCTCAATGGATCTGGACATTCCTTTTCCATGCATCCAGAAAATCCCATGGATCCAGACATTCCTTTCCCATGGATCCAGATTTTTTTTTCTCAATGGATCCGGAAATTCCTTTCCCATGGATCCTGAAATTCCTTTCCAATGGATCCAGAATTTTTTTCCTCCATGGATCTGGAAATTCCTTTCCCATGGATCCAGAAATTTTTTTCCCTCATAGAACCAGAAATTTTTTTCCCTCATGGATCCAGAAATTCCTTTCCAATGGATCCTGAAGCTCTTTTCCCATAGATCCAGAATTTTTTTTCTCCAAGGATCCAGAAATTCCTTTCCCATGGATCTGGGGCTGAGGGGAGCATCCAGGCTGGCAAACAGGGAATGTTCACCTGGAGGTGCAGAATCCTGGGATATTCATCCTCCTGCCAGGATGAGCTGACATTCCTGGGATATTTGGATTTTAGATCCCGATTTCTCTGCAGGAATTCCTTCCCAAATCCCAGCCAAATCCCACTTTTCCAACGGGAGCCATTCCCTGTGTCCTGTCCCTCCGTCCCTTGTCCCCAGCCCTGCAGCCCCTTTAGGAACTCTGAGAATTCCCTGGGTTTTTCCCAGGTGGAACGTGGAAAGCTCAGCCTTTCCCCGGCATTCCATGGATCAAAATTTTCAGGATTGGCTCCTCTTGGAGTCTCCTAAATCCAGGGAAAAAACAAAACCCAGGAAAACGGGAACGGCTGCGATTCCCAACCCCATCCTCTGCTTCCACCTCCCTGCCTGGGCAGCTCCAGGAATTCCAGGCTGGGGAAGCTCTGGGATCACATCCACCATTCCTGGAAAAAAGGAATTCTTGGAAAAAAAGGAATTCCTGGAAAAAGGGAATTCCTGGAAAAAAAAGGAATTCCTGGAAAAAAAAGGGAATTCCTGGAACAAAGGAGGCTCAGGGATCTTCTGGAGCCCCACAAATCCCTGGTAGGGGGAGGCAGGTGGGAATCGGGATTTGGGAACGGTGATGGGATGAGAGGGAAAGCTGGGAAAAATTGGGAATGTTCCTGTTGGAAAGGAGCTGGAATGGCCCCGTATTCCCGGCGGGATTGGGCGGATGCGGCACCCGGGCACGGGAAGGGTCCCTCCGAGGGCTTTTCCGACCTCGAGAATTCCGTGAGCTCCTCGGAGCTGCCGGCTCTTCCCGCGGGAAATGCCGGCATTCCCTGCCCTTGGAATGTTCTCCTTGCAGGTGGAGGAGGAGCTGCAGGAGCAGGAATTCCTGGATCGCTGCTTCCAGGAGATGCTGGAGGAGGAGGAGCAGGATTGGTTCATCCCGGCGCGGGATCTCCCGCAGGGAATGGCGCAGCTCCAGCAGCAGCTCCACGGCCTCTCCGTGGGCGACGGGCACGCGGCCGAGGACATCCTGGTGAGCGCCTGCCCGGGAGCAGCGGCACAGCAGCATTCCCGGGATCGGTGCCGCAGCATTCCCGGGATCGGTGCAGCATTCCCGGGATTGGCACCGCATTCCCTGGGATTGGCACATTCCCGGGATCGGTGCCGCAGCATTCCCGGGATTGGCACAACATTCCCGGGATCAGCGCATTCCTGGGATCGGTGCCGCATTCCCGGGATCGGTGCAGCATTCCCGGGATCGGTGCAGCATTCCCGGGATCGGTGCAGCATTCCCAGGATCGGCACATTCCCAGGATCGGCGCATTCCTGGGATCGGCGCATTCCCTGGGACTGGGACATCCTTGGAATCCTGTCCCTGGAATTCGCCCATCCCTGGAATCCTGTCCCTGGAACTGTCCCATCCTTGGAATTGCCCAATCCTTGGAATCCTATCCCTGGAATTCTCCCATCCCTGGAATTGTCCCATCCCTGGGACTGTCCCATCCTTGGAATCCTGTCCCTGGAATTGTCCTGTCCCTGGAATTGTCCTGTCCTTGGAATTCCACCCTTGGAATTCTATCCCTGGTATTCTCCCATCCCCGGGAATTGTCCCATCCTTGGGATTGTCCCATCCCTGGAATCCTGTCCCATCCCTGGAATCCTGTCCCTGGAATTGTCCCACCCTTGGAATTCTCTCATCCCTGGAATTGTCCCATCCTTGGAATTGCCCAATCCTTGGAATCCTATCCCTGGAATTGTCCTGTCCTTGGAATCCTATCCCTGGTATTCTCCCATCCCTGGAATTGTCTGTCCCAACCTTGGAGGTCTCTTCCTGGAATTGTCCCATTCTTAAAATTGTCCCATTCTTGGAATTGTCCCATGCCTGGAATTCCACCCCTGGAATTGTCCCGTCCCTGGAACTGTCCCATCCTTGGAATTCTATCCCTGGAATTGTCCTGTCCCTGGAATTGTCTGTCCCATCCTTGGAGTTCTCTCCTTGGAATTGTCCCATCCTTAAAATTGTCCCATCCATGGAATTCTACCCCTGGGATTGTCCCATTCCCTGGGATTGTCCCATCCTTGGGATTGTCCCATCCTTGGAATTGCCCAATCCTTGGAATCCTATCCCTGTTATTCTCCCATCCCTGGAATTGTCTGTCCCGTCCTTGGAGTTTTCTCTCTGGAATTCTCCCATCCTAGGAATTGTCCCATCTCTGGAATTGTTCCAGTCTCGGAATTCTCCCGTCCCTGGAATTGTCCAATCCTTAAAATTGTCCCATCCATGGAATTGTCCAATGCCTGGAATTCTCCTGTCCCTGGAACTGTCCCATTCCTGGAACTGTCCCATCCTTGGAATTCTATCCCTGGAATTCTCCCATCCCAGGAATTGTCCCACCCTTGGAATTCTCCCATCCCTGGAATTCTCCCATCCTCAAAATTGTCCCATCCCTGGAATCTTCCAGTCCCTGGAATTCTATCCTTGGAATTCTCCAATCCCTGGAATTCTCCCATCCTTGGAATTCTCCAATCCCTGGAATTCTCCCATCCTTAATTGTCCCATTCCTGGAATTGCCCCTGGATCCCTGGAAGTGTCCAAGGCCACGTTGGATCCACCTGGAATATTTGGATTGGGATGGGATTTGAGGATGGGATTTAGGGATGGGATTTGAGGATCCCTTCCCACCCAAGCCATTCCACAATTCCATGAATTTCCTCTCCATGTGATCCCACAGAAACCCCAGATTTCCCAAACCCAGCCCGAGACCCCAAACCCGGGGAACCCTCGACCCATCCCAGGAATCCCTGGAATTCCCAACACTGACCAATCCCATTCCCATCTTTTTTTCCCAGAGCAAAAGCAACTTGAATCCAGATGCCAAGGAATTCATTCCCGGCGTGAAGTACTGACCTCGGAAATTCGGGAATGGCCTGGCCAGAGACTGAATCCCTGCTCCAGGGAAAAGCTGGGACATGGGAAGAGCCCGGAGCGGCTCCGGCACCGGGATCTGCTCCAGCTCCAACTTCTGGGTTTCCCTGATTTTGTTTTTTTCTTTTTTTTTGGTTTTTTTTTTTTCCTGGCTTTTCCTCACTTTTTCTTGGCAGTTTTTGGCTTCCTGGGATTTGCGGCGACCCCGCCAGCGGGAAAATCTTGGGAAAAGTCATGGGAAAATCACAGGAAAATAATGGGAAAAATCACGGAAAAATCACAGGAAAATCGTGGGAAGATCACAGGAAAATCCTGGGAAAATCTTGGGAAAAAATCATGGGAAAATCACAGGAAAATAATGGGAAAATCTTGGGAAAAGTCATGGGAAAATCACAGGAAAATAATGGGAAAAAATCATGGAAAAATCACAGGAAAATCGTGGGAAGATCACAGGAAAATCCTGGGAAAATCATGGGAAAATCCTGGGAAAATCACAGGAAAATAATGGAAAAATCTTGGGAAAAAATCATGGGAAAATCCTGGGAAAATCACAGGAAAATCCTGGGAAAATCTTGGGGAAATAATGGAAGAATCACAGCAAAATCTTGGGAAAAATCATGGGAAAATCACAGGAAAATCCTGGGAAAATCTTGGGGAAATAATGGAAAAATCACAGCAAAATCTTGGGAAAATCACAGGAAAATAATGGGAAAATCTTGGGAAAAATTATGGGAAAATTACAGGAAAATCTTGGGGAGATCACAGGAAAATAATGGGAAAAATCACAGGAAAAATCACAGGAAAATCATGGGAAAAATAATGGAAAAATCACAGGAAAATCGCGGGAAGATCACAGGAAAATAATGGGAAAATCTTGGGAAAAATCATGGGAAAATCCTGGGAAAATCACAGGAAAATCCTGGGAAAAATCTTGGGAAAATAATGGAAGAATCACAGCAAAATCTTGGGAAAATCACAGGAAAATCCTGGGAAAATCACAGGAAAATCCTGGGAAAATCTTGGGAAAATCACAGGAAAATAATGGGAAAATCTTGGGAAAAATCATGGAAAAATCACGGGAAAAATCATGGAAAAATAATGGGAAAATCATGAGAAAATAATGGAAAAATAATGAGAAAAGCATGGGAAATCAATCATGGGAAAATCATGGAAAATCTTGGGGAAAATCATGGAATAATCATGGCAAATCTTGGGAAAAATAATGGAAAATCATGGAATATCAATAATGGGAAAATAATGGGAAATCAGTAATGGGAAAATCAGGTTTTCCTGCTTCCAGAGGATTTTTAGGGTTGGGAGCTGCTCTGGATTTTCCCTGATTTTTCGGGAATGGGATTTCCCCTGATTTTTCCGGGATGGGATTTTCCCTGATTTTTCGGGAGCAGAATTTTCCCTGATTTTTCGGGGATGGGATTTTCCCTGGTTTTTCCGGGCTGGGATTTTCCCTGCTGGAAGTGAAGGGTTCCAAGGTGCAATCCCAAATTCCTCCATGTGGAAGCTGAGCAGGGGGATCCTGCCAATCCCAGAGGTTTTTAGGGAAACCTGGATTTCCCAAACTCCTCTTCCCCTTAAGGAATTCCTCAGCTCATCCAACACTACAGCCCCGATTCCTCACAGGTGAAAAATCCAAGGAAAACTGAATTCCTGGGAAAAAGAGAGAGGGTTGGGATGAGGGATATTTGGGAATATCCTGGTGCTGATCCCTTTTCCAAGGATCCTGGGGTGGGATCTGTGTCTCCATCGGGATTTGATCCTGGGAATTTCCTTCCCAATCCATGGGAGCTGCAGCTCCCAAAATCCCAGCCACTCCCAAGGTTCTGAGAGGTTCAGGAATCCAAGGAAAGCAGGAGATCCTTGAATTTGGGAATCCCTATCCAAGGAAAGCAGGAACTTTTTGGGATTGGGAATCCCTGTCCAAGGACAGCAGGAGCTTCCCAAGGTCAGAAACCCTGCCCAGGGAAACCAGGAATGTCTTGGGATTGGGAATCCCTGTCCAGGGAAATCAACGACTTTTTGGGATTGGAAATCCCTATCCAGAGAAATTGGGAATCTTTTGGGATTGGGAATCCCTATCCAGGGAAACCAGGAATGTTTTGGGATTGGGAGTCCCTGTCCAGGAAAAATGGGAGCTCTTTGGGATTGGGAATCCCTATCCAGAGAAATCGGGAATCTTTTGGGATTGGAAATCCCTATCCAGGGAAATTGGGAGCTCCTTGGGGTCAGGAATCCCTATCCAAGGAAATCAGGAATTTTTGGGATTGGGAATCCCTATCCAAGGAAATCAGGAGCTCCTCAGGGTCAGGAATCCCTGTCCAAGGAAATCAGGAATGTTTTGGGATTGGGAATCCCTGTCCAAGGAAATCAGGAGCTCCTTTGGGATTGGGAATCCCTATGCAAGGAAATCAGGAGTGTTTTGGGATTGGGAATCCCTACAGAGAAAAGCAGGAGCTCCTTGGGGTCGGGAATCCTCATCCCGAAAGGAAATCGGGAACTTTTTGGGATTGGGAATCTCTGTCCAAGGAAATCAGGAACTTTTTGGGATTGGGAATCCCTATCCAAGGAAATCAGGAGCTCCTCAGGGTCAGGAATCCCTGTCCAGGGAAACCAGGAACTCTTTGGGATTGGGAATCCCTGTCCAGGAAAAGTGGGAGCTTCCCAAGGTCACAAATCCCTATCCAAGGAAATCAGGAGCTCCTTTGGGATTGGGAATCCCTATCCAAGGAAATCAGGAGTGTTTTGGGATTGGGAATCCCTACAGAGGAAAAGCAGGAGCTCCTTGGGGTCAGGAATCCTCATCCAAGGAAAGCAGGAACTTTTTGGGATTGGGAATCCCTGTCCAAGGAGAGCAGGAGCTTCCCAAGGTCAGAAACCCTGTCCAGGGAAACCAGGAATGTTTTGGGATTGGGAATCCCTGTCCAGGGATATCAACGACTTTTTGGGATTGGAAATCCCTATACAGGGAAATCAGGAACTTTTTGGGATTGGGAATCCCTGTCCAGGGAAAGTGGGAGTTCTTTGGGATTGGGAATCCCTATCCAGGGAAATCAGGAGTGTTTTGGGATTGGGAATCCCTACAGAGGAAAAGCAGGAGCTCCTTGGGGTCGGGAATCCTCATCCAGAGAAATCAGGAACTCCCTGGGATTGGGGATCCCTGTCCAAGGAGAGCAGGAGCTTCCCAAGGTCAGAAACCCTGCCCAGGGAAACCAGGAATGTTTTGGGATTGGGAATCCCTGTCCAGGGATATCAGGAGCTCCTTGGGATTGGGAATCCCTATACAGGGAAAGCGGGAGCTCCATGGGGTCAGGAATCCCTGTCCAAGGAAATCAGGAACTTTTTGGGATTGGGAATCCCTATCCAGGGAAACCAGGAATGTTTTGGGATTGGGAATCCCTGTCCAGGGATAGCAGGAGCTCCTTGGGATTGGGAATCCCTATACAGGGAAATCAGGAACTTTTTGGGATTGGGAATCCCTATGGAGAAAAATGGGGAATGTTTTGGGATTGCAAATCCCTGCAGAGGAAAAATAGGAGCTCCTTGGGGTCAGGAATCCCTGTCCAAGGAAATCAGGAACTTTTTGGGATTGGGAATCCCTGTCCAAGGAAATCAGAAGCTCCTGATCGGGGCCAGAAATCCCTGCCCAGAAAAATCAGGAACTTTCTGGGATTGGGAATGCCTGCCTGGAGAAAGTGGGAGCTCTCTGGGATTGGGAATCCCTCTACAAGGAAATCAGGAATTTTTTGGGATTGGGAATCCCTGTCCAGGGAAATCAGGAGCCTCCCAAGGTTACAAACCCCTGTGCCTGGAAAACGGGACCTACTTGGGGTTGGAAATCCCAAACCAGGAGCATCCCAAAGGCTCCAAACCCCTTTTCCAGGGAAAGTGGGATCTGCTGGGCTGGGGAACCCTGGCAAAGCAGCGGCACCGGCCCCGTTCCCGCTGCTCATCCCTGAAAATCCCCATGGATCAGCGGGATCGGGGCCGCCGGAGCGTGAACAGGGCTGAGCTCATGGAATTCCCGGCGCTTCCCGCTGTCCCAGCCCCTCTGGAAGCAGCGGCCCCATGGAAACCCCGCCCCACAAGCCCCGTTTGGGGCCGGCTTTGGCTGGGATGGATCCCACGCTCTCCCCCTCCTCTTTTTCCCGGTTTTCCTTGGATTTCTCCCCCAGTTCCCTCCTTGTCCCCGCCCCCCAGTGCTGTACATTTCAGACCAGAGGTGTTATCCCAAATAAACTTTTTTTGGAAGGGAGCGGGGCCGGAGTTTTCCTTGGAAAACTGTGGGGTCTCCGTTCGGCCGCCCCACCCCTCCCAGTGATCCCAGCCATTCCCAGTTTGGAGCCTGTGCTGGCTCTGCTTGGGAATTCCCCTCCTGGAGAAGCTCCTGGAGGATTTTCCAGCACTTTGGCCTTTCTGGGCACTTTTGATTCCCTACGGGGATTTTCTCCCTTTTTTTGTTTCCCCTTTTAAGGGGATTTCCCCCAAAAGCTGCTCCAGCAGCTCCACGTCCATTCCCAGGCTGGGGATGTCATCCCTGATCCCAATCTTTGGGATTTCCTCCTTCCTGCTTTTCCTTGGATGCAGAGCCCTCCCTGCCTGTGCTGGCAGGCTCAGCACCCCAATCCCATTCCCAATCCCATTCCCAATCCCATTCCCAATCCCAATCCTGTTCGCAATCCCATTCACAATCTCATTCCCAATCCCGTTCCCAATCCCGTTCCCATTCCCAATCCTGTTCCCAAACCCATTCTCATTTCCATTCACAATCTCATTCCCAATCCCAATCCCATTCCCAATCCCGTTCCCAATCCCGTTCCCATTCCCAATCCTGTTCCCAAACCTATTCTCATTTCCATTCACAATCTCATTCCTGTTCCCAGTCCCATTCCCAATCCCCTACCCCGTGCCATTCCCATCCTGCCCCATTCCCACTCTCCCATCTCCATCCCATCCCCACACGCTTATCCTCATCCTGCCCCATTCCATGATCCCATTCCATGATCCCATTCCCATCCTGCCCCATTCCCACATTCCCATCCTCATCCTGCCCCATTCCAGGCTCTCGTTCCCACTCCCTATCCTCTCAGTCCCATCCCCATCCTGCCCCATTCCCATCCTGCTCCATCCCCTCACTCCTGGTCCCATTCCCACTCTCCCCTTCCCATTCCCATTCCCATTCCCACTCCCCTGGGCCAGTGCAACCGTTTTATTGCTGAACCACACACCCCACACACCCACAGACCCCAAACACCCCACAGACCCCACACACTCCACACACCCCAAACACCCTCACAACACCCCACACACCCCCCCAGCCCCGTCCCTCCCGCGCCCGCTCCCCCTTCATCTGGGGGGCGCTCCAGGGGCAGTTTTGGGGCGCTGTTCCATTTTTGGGGCGCTCCGGGGGCAGTTTTGGGGCGCTGTTCCCGTGTTTGGGGTGGCTCTGGGGGCAGTTTTGGGTTGGCTCTGGGGGCAGTTTTGATGTGCTGTCCTGTGTTTGGGGCACTCTGGGGGCAGTTTTGGGGCACTGTCCCCATGTTTGGGGTGGCTCTGGGGGCAGTTTTGGGGCACTGTTCGGGTTTAGGGCGCTCCGGGTGCAGTTTTGGGGCGCTGTTCGGTTTTTGGGTTGGCTCTGGGGACAGTTTTGGGGCACTATTCTATTTTTGTGGCGCTCCAGGGGCAGTTTTGGGGCGCTGTTCCATTTTTGGGGCACTCTGGGGGCAGTTTTGGGGCACTGTTCCATTTTTGGGGCACTCTGGGGGCAGTTCTGGGGCTCTGTCCCATGTTTGGGGTGGCTCTGGGGGCAGTTTTGGGGCACTGTCCCCTGTTTGGGTTGGCTCTGGGTGCAGTTTTGGGGCACTGTCCTATGTTTGGGGCGCTCTGGGGGCAGTTTCGTGGCGCTGTTTGGTTTTGGGGCACTCTGGGGGCAGTTTTGGGGCACTGTTCCATTTTTGGGGCACTCTAGGGCAGTTTTGGGGCTCTGTTCCCGTGTTTTGGGGCACTCTGGGGGCAGTTTTGTGGCGCTGTTTGGTTTTGGGGCGCTCTGTGGGCAGTTCTGTGGCGCTGTCCCGTGTTTGGGTTGCTCTGGGGGCAGTTTTGGGGCACTCTAGGGCAGTTTTGGGGCTCTGTTCCTGTGTTTTGGGGCACTCTGGGGGCAGTTTTGGGTCCCTGTCCCGTGTTTCGGGGTGCGGCTCTCAGAACTCGTGTGTGTAGAACACGTCCACGTTCCCGGCGCGATCCAGCGGCAGCGCCGCCCCCACGTTCCGGGCCCCGAGCCGCGCCCCCCCCAGCGCCGAGGAGCGCCGCAGCTTCAGCAGGCTGAACCTGGAGAAATGGCCCTGAGCCGCCAACCGCGCCTGCTCCAGCACCGGGATGAACCCTGCGGACACCGGCACGCGCTCACGGCCGAGCCCAAACGCAACCCAAAAGCCAGCCCCAAAAGCCAACGCCAAAATCCAACCCCAAAAGCCGACCCCAAAACCAGCCCCAAAAGCCAGCCCCAAAAGTGAATCCCAAAAGCCAACCCCAAAAGCCAACCCCAAAAGCCAACCCCAAAAGCCAACTCCAAAAGCAACCCCAAAAGTGAACCCAAAAATCCAACCCCAAAATCCAACCCCAAAATCCAACCCCGAAAGCCAACCCCGAAAGCCAACCCCGAAAGCCAACCCCAAAAGCCAGCCCCAAAAGCCAACCCAGAAAGTGAACCCCAAAAGCCAACCCGAAAAGCCAACCCCAGAAGCCAACCCCAAAACCAACCCCAAAACCAACCCCAAAACCCAACCCCAAAAGAACCCAGCCCCCGGAGGCCCCGCTGCGCTCACCCGCCCGCAGGCGCTCCCAGCTGTTCCACACGGAGCCCACGCAGACGATGGGCAGCCCCAGCTCGCCCCCGAACAGGCTCTGCGGGGTGGCCGCGCTCAGACAGGGACAGTGGCACCGCAGCGGGGGTGGGGACACCCGGCCGGGCGCGGTGGCACCGATGGCACCGCCGGGTGCGGCCTCACCTGGTGGATCTTGGGCAGCACGGCCACCACGTGGCGCGCCAGCACCGCGCCCGCCTTGGTGAAGATGTGGCAGCACAGCGGGTCACCGAGCTGGGCACCTGCGGGTGGCACCCGCGGGGACATGGGACACTCCCCTGTGCCCCCTACCCTGGGGGAGGCACCCACAGGGACATGGGACACTCCCCTGTGCCCCCTTCCCCAGGGGTGGCACCCACAGGGACATGGGACACTCCTCTGTGCCCCCTACCCCAGGGGTGGCACCCACAGGGACATGGGACACTCCTCTGTGCCCCCTACCCTGGGGGAGGCACCCACAGGGACATGGGACACTCCCCTGTGCCCCCTTCCCCAGGGGTGGCACCCACAGGGACATGGGACACTCCTCTGTGCCCCCTACCCCAGGGGTGGCACCCATAGGGACATGGGACACTCCCCTGTGCCCCCTTCCCCAGGGGTGGCACCCACAGGGACATGGGACACTCCTCTGTGCCCTTCCCCAGGGGTGGCACCCACAGGGACATGGGACACTCCTCTGTGTCCCCTTCCCCTCCCCGGGCTTGGCACCTGGGTGTCCCCACCCTGAGGAGGGCAGAGGGTTCTGGGGTCAAGGTGCGCCCGGGGCAGAGAGCGGGGAGTGGCAGCGGGAGGGACAAGGGGACAAGGATAAGGGGACAGCGATAAGGGGACAGGGATAAGGGGACAAGGATAAGGGGACAGGCAAAAGGGGGCAGGGACAAGTGGGCAGGGACAAGGGGGCAGGGACAAGGGGACAGGGATAAGGGGACAAGGATAAGGGGACAGGAACAAGTGGGCAGGGATAAGGGGATAGGGACAAGTGGGCAGGGACAAGGCAGCAGGGACAAGGAGGACAGGGATAAGGGGACAGGCAAAAGGGGGCAGGGACAAGTGGGCAGGGACAAGGGGACAGGCAAAAGGGGACAGGGACAAGGGGTTGGTGATAAGGGGGCAGGGACAAGGGGGACCAGGATGGGACCGGGGACAGGGACAAAGGGGAAAGGGACAATGGGTACAGGGACAAACGGGGATAGAGACAAGGGGGACAGGGATAAGGGGGCGACAGGGAAAAGGGGGACGGGGACAAAGGGGACAGGGACGGGAAGGAGGACAGGGACAAATGGGATAGGGACAAGGGAGGTAGGGACAAGGGGGATGGGGACAAACAGGGACAGGGACAAGCAGGTGACAGGGACAATGGGGTCATTCCCTGGGCAGGGGTTTCCCTACCCTCCGCCAGTTTCTGGCAAAATCCCGCAAATTTGGACTTCTCGAAGGTGCGGTAGAGGTGGGTCAGGAGCCCCATCCTGTCCGAGATCTGCGGGGTCGGGGCCAGGGGGGCCCCGGGTGAGGGCTGGGGACCCCTCCTGGGCACCCCAATGTCCCTGGGTACAGCTGGGAGCAACCCCAGGCCAGCCAGGACCCCGGAACACGGCTCAGGGCCACCCCTGGACCCCAACACCCACCCCAAAACCCTTCCAGGACCCCAATACTCACCCCAGCCCTGCCTCCAGGACCTTGACACCCATCCCAGAGCCCTTCCAGGGCCCCGAGACCCATCCCAACCCCCCAAAACTCCCAATACTCAGCCCAAAGCCCCTCCAGGACCCCAAAACCCATCCCAAACCCCTCAAGACCTCCGATACCCATCCCACAACACCCCCGGACCCCTACACCCATCCCAAAGCCCCTTAAGAAAGACCCTGATACCCATCCCAAAACTTCCCCAACACCCTGATACCCATCCCAGATCCCTGAAAACCCATCCCAAACCTCCCCAGAACCCCAACACCCATCCCAAAGCCCTACTAGACTCTCAAAACCCATCCCAACCTCCCCAACACCCCAAAATCCATCCCAAACCCCCCAAGAACCCCAAAACCCATCCCAAACACCCCAAAAGCCCCGGCAGCACCTGGAAGTAGTCGAACATGGCCTGCCTGACGTAGGCGATGTCGTGGGGCGGCACCTCCAGGTTGTCCATGCAGTCAAACACAATCTTGATAGCCTGGTGAGCGATCCAGTACGCTGGGAATAATGGGAACGGGGTCAGGGATCGATGGATGGATGATGGATGATGATGGATGGATGGATGGATGGATGATGGATGGATGATGGATGGATGGATGGATGATGGATGGATGGATGATGGATGGATGATGGATGGATGGATGGATGATGGATGGATGGATGGATGGATGATGGATGGATGGATGGATGGATGGATGGATGGATGATGGATGGATGGATGATGGATGGATGGATGGATGGATGGATGATGGATGGATGATGGATGGATGGATGGATGGATGGATGGATGGATGGATGGATGATGGATGGATGGATGATGGATGGATGATGGATGGATGGATGGATGATGGATGATGGATGGATGATGGATGGATGGATGGATGGATGGATGGATGATGGATGGATGATGGATGATGGATGGATGATGGATGGATGGATGGATGGATGGATGATGGATGGATGATGGATGGATGGATGGATGATGGATGGATGGATGATGGATGGATGATGGATGGATGATGGATGGATGGATGGATGGATGGATGGATGGATGATGGATGGATGGATGATGGATGGATGATGGATGATGGATGGATGGATGGATGGATGGATGATGGATGGATGATGGATGGATGGATGGATGGATGGATGGATGGATGGATGATGGATGGATGGATGATGGATGATGGATGGATGGATGGATGGATGGATGGATGGATGGATGATGGATGGATGATGGATGGATGGATGGATGATGGATGGATGGATGATGGATGGATGGATGGATGATGGATGGATGATGGATGGATGGATGGATGGATGGATGGATGGATGATGGATGGATGATGGATGGATGGATGGATGGATGGATGGATGGATGATGGATGGATGATGGATGGATGGATGGATGATGGATGGATGGATGATGGATGGATGGATGGATGATGGATGGATGGATGATGGATGGATGGATGATGGATGGATGATGGATGGATGGATGGATGGATGATGGATGGATGATGGATGGATGATGGATGGATGATGGATGGATGGATGGATGATGGATGGATGGATGGATGGATGGATGATAGATGATGGATGGATGATGGATGGATGGATGGATGGATGGATGGATGGATGGATGGATGATGGATGGATGGATGGATGGATGATGGATGGATGGATGGATGGATGGATGGATGATGGATGGATGGATGGATGATGGATGGATGATGGATGGATGGATGGATGGATGATGGATGATGGATGGATGGATGGATGATGGATGGATGGATGGATGGATGGATGATGGATGGATGGAGGGATGGATGATGGATGGATGATGGATGGATGATGGATGGATGGATGATGGATGGATGATGGATGGATGATGGATGGATGATGGATGGATGGATGATGGATGGATGGATGATGGATGGATGATGGATGGATGGATGGATGGATGGATGGATGGATGGATGGATGATAGATGATGGATGGATGGATGGATGATGGATGGATGGATGGATGGATGGATGGATGGATGGATGGATGGATGGATGGATGATGGATGGATGATGGATGGATGGATGGATGATGGATGGATGATGGATGGATGGATGGATGGATGGATGGATGGATGGATGATGGATGGATGGATGGATGGTCACTAATGGGGTCACTAATGGGGTCAGCAGTGGGGTCTCCCCTCCCCGGTGCCCCCCGGGCTCACCAGAGCCTTCGTCCCCCATCATGTGTCCCCAGCCTCCACAGCCGGTCTCGGAGCCGTCGGGGTTGATGAGTTTGCAGTTGGAGCCCGTGCCCGAGATGAGCACGATGCCACCTGCGGGGTGACACCCATGGGGGGGGCACGGTGCCCGATGTCACCAATGCCATCCCAGCCACCAGGGACAACGGGGGCAGGGACAAATGGGGACAGGAATGGCAAGGGGGACAGGGACAATGGGGACAGGTACAAATGGGCCAGGGACAAGGGGGACAGGGCCCAGCCGCACCGTGGTCGGTGGCCGTGGCCATGGCCCCCACGGCATCGGTGGTGATGAAGTAGCTCTGGCTCAGGTGGGGGAAGCGGCGCTGCAGCTCCTCCGTCAGCTTCCCGATGGCGTCCTGCTGGTCCCCTCCGCTCAGCGACAGCCCCTGCCGCACCCAGGGCCACCGTCACCCCCGTGGTGGCACCGGGGGGGTGGCACGGGGCTTGGGGACAGCGCGGGGGGCTCACCAGGGAGCGCAGGGGCACCTGGGGGTCGGCGCCCGCCTTGCTCTTGGCCTCAGTGACCATGCGCTCGATCCTCTCCAGGCACTTGTCGGAGCCGATGAGCTGTGACAATGCCAGGGGACACCCTGAGGCCACCAAGGTGCCACACCGGGGGTCCCACGTGGCGTTTTGGACACCTTGAGGCCACCCTGGGGGTCTCACGTGGGTTTTTGGACACCCTGAGGCCACCCCAGTGCCACCCAAGGGTCCCGCATGGGTTTTTGGGTATGGGAACACCCTGAGGCCACCCAGGGGCCATCCCATGAGGGTTTTTGGGAATGGGACACCGTGTCACCATCTGCAGTGGCTGCGTCCCACCCAGGTGTCCGTGAGTTTGGGGACAACCAGAAACAGCAACACTCCGTGTCCCACACCCTGCTCCACACCCCACATCTCCATGTCCCACACCCCATTCTGTGTCCCAAACCCATTTCCATGTCCCAAACCCAGGCCTGTGTCCCAAACTCTGCTCCCTGTCCCAAACTCATCTCCATATCCCACATCTCCACATCCCACAGCCCACTCCATGTCCCAAAGCCAGCTCTGTGTTCCACACCCCGCTCCGTGTCCCAAACCCAGCACCACGTCCCAAAGCCATCTCCAAATCCCGTATCTCCATGTCCCACACCCAGCTCCGTGTCCCAAACCCATCTCTGTGTCCCAAAGCCATTTCCATGTCCCACATCCCACTCTTTGTCTCAAACCCATCTCCACATCCCAGACCCAGCTCCGTGTCCCAAAGCCATCTCCAAATCCCATATCTCTATGTTCTACACCCTACTCCACATCCCAAACCCTGCTCTCTGTCCCAAACCCAACTCCATAACCCATTCCTCCATTTCCCAAAGCCCTTGTCCCTGTGTCCCAAAACCCCCTCCCCGTGTCCCACACCCAGCTCCATGTCCCAAACCCAGCTCCATATCCCATATCTCTGTGTCCCAAAACCCCCTCCCCATGTCCCAAACCCAGCTTCATGTCCCAAACCCATCTCCGTGTTCCAAACCCAGCTCCATGTCCCATACCCAGCTCCATATCCCAAACCCAGCTCCATATCCCATAACTCCATGTCCCAAACCCAGCTCCATGTCCCAAACCCATCTCCGTGTCCCAAACCCACCTCCATGTCCCATACCCAGCTCCATATCCCATATCTCTGCATCCCACACCCCCTCCCCATATCCCACACCCCCTCCCCCTGTCCTGTCCCCTGTCCCCGTGTCCCAGCCCAGCCTGGGGACAGGGCTGTCCCCCAGCTCACCCAGTGGTTGGTGCAGGGTCCCTCGGTCTCGGCCAGGATTTGGCCATCCCCGGACACCAGCACCACCCTGGAGTGGGTGCCCCCGCTGCGGAGAGAGGGGGGGACACTGCCAGCACCGCCCCCTGGCCCCTGTCCCCTGTCCCACCGAGCGGGGGTACCCAAGGGGTCACTCGGGGGGCCCTGAAATGGGGGGTGCTGACCCCCACCCGGGGCAGGAGCCGCTCCTGGGGGGTCCATCCGAGCCCCCCTCCATGGCTGCCTCCCCCCGGTTTGGGGGTGCCCGGGCGGGGCGGTGGCTTTGGGGGTGCGGAGGAGCCCCCGGAGCCCCCGTCCATCGGTCCCCGTTCCCTCGGTTTGGGGGTACCCGGGGCGGGGCGATGGGTTTGGGGGTGCGGAGGAGCCCCCGGAGCCCCCGTCCATCGGTCCCCGTTCCCTCGGTATGGGGGTGCCCGGGCGGGGCACTGGGTTTGGGGGTGCGGAGGAGCCCCCGGAGCCCCCCCGGCCGCGCCGCGCCCCTCACCCCTCCACGCCGCCGAACAGCGACGCCATCGCGGCCGCCACTGGCCCCGCCCCCCGGTCCCGGACACGCGCCCCGCTCCCGGACACGCCCCGGGCGAGGCCGCGCCCACTGACACGCCCATGACCATTTATGGATATTGGCCACGCTCATATACACGCCCGTCCGCGTGGCCCCGCCCATAGCCCGCCCATCTCCATATATGGGCAAAGTGTAGCGTCGTCTAGTCCATGGCCACGCCTCCCGCTTTGGCTCCGCCCCCCGCCCGCTCCGGGTCCCTGTGGCCCCTCCCTGTCCCCGTCCGTCCCCTGCGCGTTGGCACCGGGACCCCACCCGCGACACGGCCCCGCGCACGGGGCGCTGCTGCCCCACGGACACGCTCAGGACACGGCCCCGCGCGTGTGGGGCCGCGGAACGGCGCAAATCCCCCAAATCCCCCCAAAACCCACCCGTGAGAAATCCCCCAAATCCCCCAGGGCCCATCCGCGGCACAACCCCAAGCAACCACAAGTGACAAATTCCCCCAAATCCCCCCTACCCACGTGTGATAAATCCCCCAAATCCCCCCAAAACCCGCCCGTGACAAATCCCCCAAATCCCCTCTGTACCCCAACTGTGAGAAATCCCCCAAATCCCCCCGTACCCATCCATGGCACAGTCCCACGCACCCACAAGTGACAAATTCCCCCAAATCCCCCCTACCCACCCGTGAGAAATCCCCCAAATCCACCCTGTACCCACACGTGAGAAATCCCCCAAATCCCCCCAAAACCCACGCGTGAGAAATCCCCCAAATCCCCTCTGTACCCCGACTGTGAGAAATGCCCAAATCCCCCCAAAACCCACAAGTGACAAAATCCCCCAAATCCCGCAAAAATGCACCCGTGAGAAATCCCCCAAATCCCCCCGTTCCCTCCTGGCACAGAGCCCCCCTCGCACTCCGCCTCTCCTACCTGGAATCCCCCAAAGCTAATGGGGTTCCCCCCTGTCCCCTCTGTCCCTGGTGTCCCCTCTGTCCCCTCTGTTCCCGGTGTCCCCTCCCCCGCGGGTCCCTCCACAGCCGCTGCCGGTCCCCCCTCCCCCGGGTCCCCCCTCCCCAGGCCAGCGGGGTCACAGCTGAGGCCCTGCAGGGCCCCGCGGGCTCAGCGGGGGACAGAGGTGACAGTGATGGCAGCGGTGACAGCGGTGGCAGAGGTGACAATGATGGCAGCAGTGACAGCCACGTGAGCTGGCTGTACCCACCCCAGGGACAGGGAGGGAGAGAGGGGAGGGAGAGAGGGGAGGGGGGAGATGGAAAACGTGAAGGGAAAGAGAGAGGGATGGATGATGGATGGATGGATGGATGGATGATGGATGGATGATGGATGGATGGATGGATGGATGATGGATGGATGGATGATGGATGGATGATGGATGGATGGATGGATGATGGATGGATGATGGATGGATGATGGATGGATGGATGGATGATGGATGGATGGATGATGGATGGATGATGGATGGATGGATGGATGATGGATGGATGGATGATGGATGGATGATGGATGGATGATGGATGGATGGATGGATGGATGGATGGATGGATGGATGATGGATGGATGGATGGATGGATGGATGGATGGATGATGGATGGATGATGGATGGATGGATGATGGATGGATGGATGGATGGATGGATGGATGGATGGATGGATGGATGATGGATGGATGGATGAGGGATGGATGGATGATGGATGGATGATGGATGGATGGATGGATGGATGGATGGATGGATGGATGGATGGATGAGGGATGGATGGATGGATGGATGAGGGATGGATGGATGGATGGATGGATGGATGGATGGATGATGGATGGATGATGGATGGATGGATGGATGGATGAGGGATGGATGGATGGATGGATGGATGGATGGATGGATGGATGGATGATGGATGGATGATGGATGGATGGATGGATGATGGATGGATGGATGGATGGATGGATGATGGATGGATGGATGATGGATGGATGGATGGATGGATGATGGATGGATGGATGGATGGATGGATGGATGATGGATGGATGGATGGATGGATGGATGGATGATGGATGGATGATGGATGATGGATGGATGGATGATGGATGGATGGATGGATGGATGATGGATGGATGGATGATGGATGGATGGATGGATGGATGATGGATGGATGGACAGGCAGGAGGAGGAGCAGGGACAACTGCAACCAGCTGGGGACAATGGCCCAGAAACCAGAGGAGGGCACAGGTGGCCCAGCATGGTCAGGAACCCTTTCCCACCCGGCAGCACCATCCGGGCCATCCCAAATCCCAAATCCCACACCCCACATCCCACACCTCGCACAGCCACATTGCCTCTGTCAGGGGTTCTGTGGTCCTGGGATGCTGGGACGGGGACACAGTGGGGCAGCTGGGCCACAGCTGGGATGAGGACACAGCCGGGATGGGGACACGGCCAAGATGGGGACACAGCCGAGGTGGGGACACAGGCGAGGTGGGGACACAGCCGGGATGGGGACACAGCCGGGATGGGGACACAGCTGGGATGGGGACACAGCCGAGGTGGGGACACGGCCATCCCGGGACTGAGATCGTGTCGTGTCCCCCCCGCCCTTCAGCAGGGTGTGGCGGAGTCTTCTTGCCGTGTGTCGCCTCCTCCTGGGGGCTGTGCCCGCCCCAGGCATGCGGACCCTCGGGATTGTCCCCGTTTTCCAGGCTGGGGGTCCCGGGCTCCGCGGGAGGAGCGAGCCCGGCTCCCCCCGGGCGGGGGAGGCGGCGGCAGGGGAAGGGTTAAGGCGGGGAGCGCGCGTGTGCAGCCCCCGAGCCCACCGCCCTGTGCCCTCATTAGCCCCGGTGGCACCAGCCTGTCTGGGGACAGCGGCGACAGGCGACAGGGGACGGCCCCCGCCGCCTTTGTCTCAACTTGTGGCAAAGTTGGAGCGGAGCCGGGAGCTGCCGGTGAGTCCCACGAGGGGACAGCGCTGTCCCCGCTGCCACCCCCGGCGCCAGGGGGACGGCGGGGCCGTGCCGCGAGTGCCCCGACCGCATCGCGCCACCCGCTCGGGGACGAGGACAGGAGCGTCCCCGCGGTGCCCTGAGCGTGTCCCCAGCCTGGAGGAGGTGGCTTCTCCCACCTGGGATCGGGTGGCACCGGCGGGACGGGAGGCGCGGGGTAAGGCACGGAGGTTTGGGGGGCTCGGGGCAAACAGGCGGTGGGACCCAGCCCGGGAATGGGGCGCGGGAACCAGGAACGCTCCAGGGACAGCCCGGTGCCAGCAGAGCCCGGGAAGGGCGGGGAGGCTCCATCCCTGCCGCTCCCGTGGGTTCCCGATGGAGGGACAGCGAGGGCAGCGGGACAGCGAGGGGACATCGGCACGAGGGGACCCGGGCTGAGCCCCCCAAAACCTGGCTGGGGCTCCTCCGTTATCCCGAGCTCCACCCCGGAGCATCCCCGGCGGATCTGGCTGGGAGAGGAGGGAAGAAGGCCCAGGCAGGAGCGGCCCCGCTGCGGGGGAAGCGCTGATTTCTGGGGGCTGGGTGGAATTCCGGGCTCTGGATCCATCCCCGGCTGCTGAGCCAGGGTCGGAGCAGCACCAGGGACATCCCAGGGACGTCTCGGGGACATCTCAGGGACATCCCGCCCGGAGGAGGAGGAGGAGGATGGTGAGCGGAGGATCGGGAATGGGGCGGTGGTGGGGTGGGGTGGGCGGCTGCCGTTGGGATTGGATTTGGGGCGCCCATCCCAGCGGGTGATCCCATCCCAAACGGACGATCCTGTGCCCGTTCCCATCCCAAATGGGTGATCCCACACCCGTCCCCATCCCAAATAGACCACACGGGGTCACACCCATGCCACCGGTACCGGGAGAAAGAATCAGCCGGGAGAGCCAGGATGCAGGGAAGCGGAGCCTGTCCGTGTGTCCGTCCGTGTGTCTTTCCCTGTGTCCGGTTGCCTTCATGCGGCTCTGAAATCCCACTGTGTTCCTGGAGATCCCAGCTGTGCTGTAAGTGCTGTCTGTCCCATTGCCAGAGTCCGTCCATTTGTCTGATTGTCCGTCCATCCATCCATCATCCCTCCATCCATCCATCCATCATCCATCCATCATCCATCATCCATCCATCCATCATCCATCCATCATCCATCATCCATCCATCCATCCATCATCCATCCATCATCCATCATCCATCCATCCATCCATCATCCATCCATCATCCATCCATCCATCCATCCATCCATCCATCATCCATCCATCCATCATCCATCCATCCATCCATCATCCATCCATCATCCATCCATCCATCATCCATCCATCATCCATCCATCCATCATCCATCATCCATCATCCATCCATCATCCATCCATCCATCCATCCATCCATCATCCATCCATCATCCATCCATCATCCATCCATCCATCATCCATCCATCCATCCATCCATCCATCCATCATCCATCATCCATCATCCATCATCCATCCATCCATCCATCCATCCATCATCCATCATCCATCCATCATCCATCCATCATCCATCCATCCATCATCCATCATCCATCCATCCATCCATCCATCCATCCATCCATCCATCCATCATCCATCCATCCATCCATCATCCATCCATCATCCATCCATCATCCGTCCATCCATCCATCATCCATCCATCATCCATCCATCATCCATCCATCCATCCATCCATCCATCCATCCATCCATCCATCATCCGTCCATCCATCCATCATCCATCCATCATCCGTCCATCCATCCATCATCCATCCATCCATCCATCCATCCATCCATCATCCGTCCATCCATCCATCATCCATCCATCATCCATCCATCCATCATCCTTCCTTCCTTCCTTCCTTCCTTCCTTCCTTCCTTCCTTCCTTCCTTCCTTCCTTCCTTCCTTCCTTCCTTCCTTCCTTCCTTCCTTCCTTCCTTCCTTCCTTCCTTCCTTCCTTCTTTCCCTGTGTGCATCCATCCATCCCAGCATTTGCTCATCCATCCCACCATCCCTTTGTCCCTTCATCCCTCCATTGCTCCATCCATGCCTCCATTTTCCCACTCCCCACCCTCCACCCCTCCCTCCATCTCTCTCTCCCTCCCTCCACCCCACTCCCCATCCCAGGGATCTGGGCAGGGACAATGTTGGTGACATTTGCGCTCCGGCTCTGCCGCCTTCCAGCCGGACACCGTGGAGGGGACAGGAGGTGAATTCCAGAGGAGGTGAATTCCAGGTGAATTCCTGAGGGGATCAGGAGCAGGGCTGGGAGGTGACGCTGTTGGGGCCGAGCCGCCCTGGGGTGGTGGCACTGGGGACACGGGTGGCTCCTGCCTGTTCTGGGAGGTGTCACAGAGCAGCCTCAGCTCTGAGGGCTGGGGATGAGCACCGGGATGTGGCTGTGACCTTTCCAACCGGGAATGTCACCGGTGTCCACCCACGGAGACCCTGGGCTGGACAGGGATGGGGACAGGGACAGGGAATGGAGATGGGGACAGGGAGTGGGGACAGGGACAGGGAATGGGGATGGGGATGGGGATGGGAGTGGGGAATGAGGACAGGGAATGGGAGATAGGGACAGAAAATGGGAATGGGGATGGGGATGGGATCTGGGAATGGAAATGGGGATGGGGACAGGAATGGGGATGGGGATGGGGACAGGGAATGGGGATGTGACAGGGACAGGGAAAGGGACAGAGAATGGGGACACAGACAGGGACAGGGAATGGGAATAGGGACCGGGAATGGGGATGGGATAGGGAATGGGGACAGGGACAGGGAATGGGGACAGGGAATGGGGATGGGGACAGGGACAAGGACAAGGATGGGGATGGGGACAGGGACAAGGATGGGGATGGGGACAGGGATGGAGACGGGAATGGGGCAGGGATAGGGATGTGGGTGGGGACAGGGATGGGGACAGGGACAGGGACAGCAGTGGGGGTGGGCAGGGGGCTATGGGCGTGTCCAGGGGGACAGGGACAGGGACAGCCCCAGGGGCGCCCATCCCCACCGGAGGGGTCGGGGCGGGGCCGATGGGGCCGCGGGGCCCCGGTGGGGGCAGAGGGCAGGAGCCGAGGGGCGCCGCTCGTTAAAGCTGATCGCTCCATCGCTAATTGATATCATTAATGAGCGGGGGGAGGGGGCGGAGAATCCCCCCGGAGCGGCTCCGCCCCTCCTCCACCCGCGCCGTGCCTCAGTTTCCCCCACCCGCCTGCGGAGCGCGCGCGCGGGGACACGCGGCGATGTCACCGCCCCGCGCGTGCCACGGGAGCGGGGGGGGAGAGGGCAGGGGACACGGCCGGGAATGTCCCTTGGGGTCACCCGATGAGACAATCCCTCCGGGGAGGGACCTGGGGACGCTGGTGGCACCGCCCTGGCGTCACCCGGGCTGGTGGCACCGCCTCGGTGTCACCCGGGCTGGTGGCGGGGATAGGCGGGGCTGTCCCCACAGCGCTCCCAGCAGCGCGCGGGGCTGCACTGGGATGGACTGGGATGAACTGGGATGGACTGGGCCAGACTGGGCCAGACTGGGATGAACTGGGACAGACTGCAATGGACTGGGATGGACTGGGACGGACTGCGTTGAACCGGGATGGACTGTGATGAACTGGGATGGACTGGGATGAACTGGGATGAACTGGGATGGACTGGGATGGACTGGGATGAACTGGGACAGACTGCAATGGACTGGGATGGACTGGGATGGACTGGGATGGACTGGGACGGACTGGGATGAACTGGGACAGACTGCAATGGACTGGGATGAACTGGGATGGACTGGGATGGACTGGGACAGACTGGGATGAACTGGGATGAATTGGGATGAACTGGGATGGACTGGGATGGACTGGGATGGACTGGGATGAACTGGAAGTCTTCCAGTGCTCCCCAGGAGCTGGGCAGGAGCCCCAGCAGGAGCACCGAGAGGTCCCCAAAACCCGGCTGAGGGGACACGGGAGCCCAAAACCCGGCTGAGGGGACACGGGAGCCCTGAAGCCGTGACAAGGGGACAGGGGACCCCAAAGCTGTGGTAGGGAGGACATGGGACCCCCAAATCTCTGCTGAAGGGAGATGGGACCCCCGAATCTCCCCCAGGACCCCCAAATCCTGGCTGAGGGTAAATGGAACCCCAAACGTGGACTGAGGGGAGAAGGGGTCCCCAAAATCCCACCCGGGGGGAAATGGGGCCCCTGAATCCCCGGTGAGGACAAGCGGGGTGTCCTGGGCACCCCACAAGGGTGATGGAGCAGGGGATGGGGGCACCCCAAATCCAGGGGTCACCCCGGATTTTCCCAGACCCCAAATCCATGGCACCATCCCATGATGGGGATCCGCTCCCACCACCCCAAAACCATTTTGGGGACACGCGGGGGGTGCTGGGGCCGGAGTAGATCGGGGGTGCCCCCAAACCCCTCCCGGAGGGAGGCGAGGCCGCCCCGTGTCCCCTCTGCCGTTTGGAGTCCGTGGGGACTCCGTGTGCCCATCCCGGGGGTCCCCTGGGGGTGCGGGCAGTGGGTGCCCCCCAATCCTTCCTGATCGATCCCCCAATCCTTCCTGATCGATCCCCCCAATCCTTCCTGATTGATCCCCCCCGTTCCTGATTGATCCCCCCCGTTCCTGATTGATCCCCCAGTCCTTCCTGATCGATCCCCCCAATCCTTCCTGATCGATCCCCCCAATCCTTCCTGATCGATCCCCCCAATCCTTCCTGATTGATCCCCCCCGTTCCTGATTGATCCCCCCAATCCTTCCTGATCGATCCCCCAATCCTTCCTGATCGATCCCCCCAATCCTTCCTGATCACCCCATTTTCCTGATTGATCCCCCCCCTTCCTGATTGATGCCCTGACCTTTCCCAATTGCTCCCCCCCTTTTCCTGATTGATTTTCCCACCTTTTCCAACTGAACCCCATCATTCCTGATCGATCCCCCCATTCCTGATCGATCCCCCCCATTCCTGATCGATCCCCCATCTTTTCTGATTGAACCCCGTTTCCTGATTGATCCTCCCCCTTCTTGACTGATCCCCCATTTCCCGATTGCTCCCCCACCTTCTCCCGATTGATTTTCCCCCTTTTCCTGATCGATCCCCCCATTGTTCCCTTATTGATCCCCCCAATCCTCCTTGCTTGCCCCCCCTTTTCCCAATTGATCCCCATCATTCCCAATTGCTCCCCCATCTTTTCCTGATTGATTTTCCCCCCTTTCCTGATCGATCTCCCGACCTTTCCTGATTGATCCCACCTTTTCCTGATTGATCCCCTCGCCTTTCCTGTCTGCTCCCCCATCATTCCCGATTGCTCCCCCTTTTCCTGATTGATCACCCCCTTTTCCTGATTGATCACCCCCTTTTCCTGATTGATCCTCCCCTCTTTTCCCGATTGATCTTCCCACTTTTCCTGATTGCTTCCCCATCATTCCCGATTGCCCCCCCTTTTCCCAACTGATCCCCATCATTCCCAATTGCTCCCCCATCTTTTCCCGATTGATTTTCCCCCCTTTTCCTGATGGATCCCCCGACCTTTCCTGATTGATCCCACCTTTTCCTGATCGATCCTGCTTTCCCTGATTGATCCCCCGACCTTTCCTGACTGCTCCCCCCCTTTTCCCAATTGATGCCCCCCATCCTTCCAGACTTTTTCCCATCCTTCCTGATTGATCCCCCCCATCCTTCTTGATCACCTCCTCTTTTCCTGATTGATCACCCCACCTTTCCTGATTGATCCCCCATCATTCCCGATTGCTCCCCCTTTTCCTGATTGATCCCCCCCTCTTTTCCCGATTGATCCCCTCACCTTTCCTGTCTGCTCCCCCATCATTCCCGATTGCTCCCCCTTTTCCCGATTGATCTTCCCACCTTTCCTGATTGATCCCCTCCCCCCCCTTTTCTCGATTGATTTTCCCACCTTTCCCGACTGCTCCCTCATCATTCCCGAGTTCTCCCCACATTTTTCCCGATTGCTCCCCTTTTCCCCATCGCTCCCCCTTTTCCCAATTGCTCCCTCGCCGGTCCCGGGAGGCAGAGCCGGTCCCGGGGAGCAGCGGGGCTGGTTCGGGGGAGGCAGAGCCGGTTCCGGAGAGGCAGAGCAGCAGCAGGAGCGGGGCCAGTCCCGGGGAGCAGCGGGTCCGGTCCCGGGGAGGCAGAGCCGGTCCCGGGGAGCAGCGGGTCCGGTCCCGGTTCGGGGGAGCAGCAGCAGGAGCGGGAGCGGGCCCGGTCCCGGGGAGCAGCAGCAGCAGGAGCGGGGCCAGTCCCGGGGAACAGCGGGCCCGGTCCCGAGGAGGCAGAACCGGTCCCGGGGAGCAGCAGCAGCAGGAGCGGTCCCGGTCCCGGTCCCGGTCCCGGTCCTGGTCCCGGTCCCGGGGAGCAGCAGCCGCAGCAGCGGGAGCGGGCCCGGTTCGGGGGAGCAGCAGCCGCAGCAGCGGGAGCGGGCCCGGTTCGGGGGAGCAGCAGCCGCAGCAGCGGGAGCGGGCCCGGTCCCCGGCCGCGGTGCATTCACGGTTCGGGGAGCGCGGGAGGCTGAGCGGAGCTGACGGCAGCCGGCGGGAGCGGCGCTCCGGGGGGAGCAGGGCCCGGATCAGGCAGGGCTGACCGGAGCGCGACCCGCGGCGCAACACGGAGCCGATGAACGGCGGCGGCGGCGGCGGCGGCGGCGCGGGGGCAGCGGGGCGGGGGCGGCTCTGTCAGCCCGGGGCAGCGCGGCCAGGCGTGCGGGGAGCGGGGCGGGAACGGGAACCGGGAACCGGGAACCGGGATGGAGCAATGGGAACCGGGATGGGGGAACGGGGATGGCAATGGGGTCATGGGAACGGGAATGGGGATAAGGGAATGGGAACGGGGAGATGGGAATGGGAATGGGAACCGGGGTGGGGGAATAGGGGATTGGGGATGGGGGAATGGGAATGCGGGAACGGGGATGGGGATGGGAATGGGAATGGGGTAATGGGAACAGGAAAGGGATGAGGGAATGGGGATGAGAATGGGAATGGGGATGGGGATGGGAATGGGAAAGGGAACAGGAACTGGGAGCAGGAGTGGGGATAGGGACGGGAATGGGAATGGGGGAATGAGGATGAGGATGGGAATGGGGATGGGAACGGGAACAGGGATGAGAGTGGGAATGGGAATGGGGAAATGGGAATGGGGTAATGGGAAGGGGGGAATGGGAATGGAGATGGGGATGGGGGAATGGGATTGGGAACGGGAACAGGAAAGGAGATGGGAACTGGGATGTGGGAATGGGAACAGGGATGAGAGTGGGAATGGGGATGAGAAGGGGAATGGGGATGGGGATGAGATTGGGGGAATGGGAACAGGAACAAGATTGGGGATGGGGACGGGGATGGGAAAGGGAATGGGGATGGGAATAGGGATGGGATTGGGGTGGCAATGGATTGGGAATGGGAATGGGAACAGGAATGGGGGAATGGGAACGGGGATGGGGATTGGATTGGGATGGGATTGGGAACAGGAATGGGGATGGGGGAATGGGAAGAGAAACAGGAGTGGGGATGGGGATGGGAACAGGAACGAGAAGGAGGATGAGGGAATGGGAACAGGAATGGGAATGGGATGGGATGGAACAGGAGCTGGAATTGGAATGGGAATGAGATGGGAATGGGGATGAGGACAGGAATGGGGGAATGGGAATGAGAATGGGAATGGGGGAATGGGAATGGGGGAATGGGAACAGGAGTGGGGGTGGGAAATGGGGATTGGAATGGGAATGGGAATGGGAGTGGGGATGGGAATGAGGATGGAAATCAGACAGGGGGAGGTGGGGGGCGCTGGGAGTCAAATCCCATCCATGGGGATGTTCAGGGATTAGGGGACAAAATCCCATCCATGGGGATGTTCAGGGACAAATTCCCATCCATGGGGACCTGTAGGGCTTGGAAACAAAACCCCATCCATGAGGATTTCTGGGATTTAGGGAAAAACCCCCTCCAGAAGGATTTGGGGGAACCCAAACCCCATCCATGGGTTCAAGCCAAGCTCTGGGGGGTGCCAAACACCCAAACCACTCCCCGAGAACCTTCTGGAAGCTCCAATCCCGGATCCCTGGGGAGCTGTGGGGTGTGAGGGGAAGGGGGGAGCGGCAGAGAGCCCCGTCAGCCCCGTCAGGAGCGGGAAAAGGGGAGGGAACGGCGCTCCCGGGGCGCCTCTCGCACATTTTTCACGCCTGGATTCGCCGGCAGCTCCCGGCGGGGCCCGCCCGGAACTTCACGGGGTTTTGGTTGCGGAGTGGAAATGGGAAAAGAGAAAAAAAAAATATCCTGCAAAAGAAAAAGAAACAAAAAAGGGGGAAAAAAAAAAGCTGTAAAAATAGCTCTAAAAATAGCCCTAAAAGCAACCTAAAAACTGCCCTAAAAATAATCCTAAAAACTGTCCTAAAAATAATCCTAAAAACTGCCCTACAAATAATCCTAAAAATTGCCCTACAAATAATCCTAAAAATGACCCTAAAAACAATCCTAAAAACTGCCCTAAAAATTGCCCTAAAAATAACCCTAAAAACGATCCTTAAAATGGCCCTAAAAATAACCCCACACGCAGCTCTGAGGGTCCTAAATGCCCTAATGGGGGATTTTGGGGTGACAGGGAGGGGTGGGCATGAGGAGCGCCCTATTGGGGTGTTTGGGGTGCTTGGGGTTTTCGGGTGTTTGGGGTATTTGGGGTTCCTGGAATTTTTTGTGTGTTTGGGGTATTTGGGGCTGTTTGGGTAATTTGGGGTGTTTGGGTTGTGTGGGGTATTTGGGGCTGTTTGGGGTGCTCAGGATTTTGGGGTGTTTGGGGTATTTGGGGTGTTTGGGGTTTTGGGGTTTTTGGGGCATTTGGGGTGCTTGGGGAGCTCGGATTTTTTGGGGTGTTTGGGGTATTTGCAGTGTTTGGGGGTTTTTGGGGTGCTTGGGGTGATTTTTGGGGTGTTTGGGGTTCTGGGGTCCCCAGGACACCTGAGGTTCACAGGAGTTTTGGGGTGCTTGAGGTGTTTGGGGTGCTCGGGGTATTTGGGGTATTTGGGGCGTTCGAGATTTTGGGATACTTGGGGTGCTCGGGGTTTTGGGGTATTTGGGGTGCCCAGGGATTCACAGGAGTTTTGGGGTATCTGGGGTGCTTGGCGCACCTGGAGTTTTGGGGTGCTTGGGGTGCTCAGGACACGTGAGGGTGTTCTCCGAGGTTTTTGGGGTGCTCAGGGTGCTCGCGGTTTTGGGGTATTTGGGGTGTTTGGGGTGTTTGGGGGCTTCACAGGGGTTTTGGGGTGCCTGGAGCCCTCAAAAGAGGATTTGTGGGGAAAACGGGGAAAATTCGGGCAGGGGGGACACGGGGACAAAGGCGGGGGGGAGAGGGGGAGCCCCAAAACGCGGGGCGCGCTCATCCCAAAGGATTCCGGGGATTTATCCCGGATTGCCGGGCCCGGGGTGCGGCTGGAAGCGGGATCGGGAATGATCGGGAATGATCGGGAGGGATCGGGAGGGATCGGGAATGATCGGGAGGGATCGGGAATGATCGGGAGGGATCGGGAATGATCGGGGGAGATCGGGAGGGATCGGGGGGGATCGGAAAGATTGGAGGGGGTTCGTGAGGGATCGGGGAAGATCGGGAGGGATCGGGAAGGTTCGGAAGAACTGGAGGGGGTTCGTGAGGGATCGGAGAAGATCGGCAGGGATCGGGGAAGATCGGGAGGGATCGGGAATGATCGGGAGGGATCGGGGAAGATCGGGAGGGATCGGGAAGGTTCGGAAGGATTGGAGGGGGTTCGTGAGGGATCGGGGAAGATCGGGAGGGATCGGGAAGGTTCGGAAGGATCGGGGGGGTTCGTGAGGGATTGGGAATGATCGGTGGGGGGGGGAATCGGGAGGATCTCGGTACCTCCCAGGGAGCGCAGAGATGGGAGCGAGGACCCGGAGGTTCTCCCTGTCCCTGTCCCCATCCCCGTCCCTGTCCCCATCCCTGTCCCCTCCATTCCCCTCTGCCCGCGCCATTCCCGGGCCCTGGGGGGCTCGGCCTCACCCTCCCCCCCCCCCCGCCCCCTCATGGCGTCACCCTTCGGTCACCTCTGTGTCCCCCCTGTGTCCCCCCTGTGTCCCCTCTGTGTCCTCCCTGTGTCCCCCCTGTGTCCCCTCTGTGTCCCCCCTGTGTCCCCCCTGTGTCCCCTCTGTGTCCCCCCTGTGTCCCCCCTGTGTCCCCCCTGTGTCCCCTCTGTGTCACCCCTGTGTCCCCCCCGTGTCCCCTCCGTGTCCCCTCCGTGTCCCCTCTGTGTCACCCCTGTGTCCCCCCCGTGTCCCCTCTGTGTCCCCTCTGTGTCCCCCCTGTGTCCCCTCTGTGTCCCCTCTGTGTCCCCCCTGTGTCCCCCCTGTGTCCCCCCTGTGTCCCCCCTGTGTCCCCTCTGTGTCACCCCTGTGTCCCCCCTGTGTCCCCTCTGTGTCACGCCCCGGTCACGGCGCCCCCGGCTCAGCGCTGCCTCCCGTGCCAGGCCGCGTTAGCGCCGCCCGAGCGACACTTTGTCACCTCCCCCCCTTTGTCCCCTGCTTTGTCCCCTCTGTCACACAAAGGGGGGGTCAGGGGGTGCCTCAGTTGGGGGTTCCCCCAAAATCTTGGGGTGCTGCGGGCTGGAGGTGCTGGCGCTGCTTTTTTTTAGGCCCCAGAGGCCCAAACTGAGCCCATGGGACCCCAAAATGAACGCCCAGAACCCCCAAATGAACCCCCCGTACCCCAAAATGAACCTCCAGAACCCCAAAAACGAGACTCCAAAACGAACCCCACAACACCCCTAAATGAGCACCCCGAAACCCCAAAACACAGAACGAGCACCCCTAAAATGAGCTCAGGGCCCTAAAATGGACCCGAGGACCCCAAAACGAGACCCTAAAATGAACCCCCGAGCACCCCAAAATGAAACCCCAAAAGCCCTAAAATGAGATCAGGACCCTAAAATGAACACCCCAAAATGAAATAACCCCGGACCCCTAAAATGAACTCCTGGTACCCCCAAAATGAGCCCCTCAGAAGCCCTAAAATGAACTCGTGACCCCAAAATGAACCCGCATCACCCCAAAAGGAGCCCTCTGGGATCTTAAAACGAGACCCCCAAAACGAACCCCCCCGGACTCCAAAATGAACCCCCAGAACTCCCCTAAAACGAAACCCCAAAACGAACCCCATAGCACCCCTAAATGAGCACCCCGAAACCCCAAAACACAGAACGAGCACCCCTAAAATGAGCTCGGGACCCCAAAATGAACCCACACCACCCCAAAAGGAGCCCCCCAAGACCCTAAAAGGAGACCCCAAAATGAGATCCCCAGTTCCAAAACGAGCGCCCCAAAATGAGCTCAGGAACCCTAAATGAGCCTCCAGCACCCCAAAATGAACCTCCCAGGGCCCCAAAACGAGACCCCAAAAATGAGCCCCCCAGTACCCCAAAATGAACCCCCCAGGACCCCAAAATGAACCCCCAGAACCCCAAAATGAACTCACAGCACCCCAAAAGGAGCCCTCCAGGACCCCAAAACGAAACCCTAAAATGAACCCCCGAGCGCCCCAAAACGAATCCCCCAAAAGCCCTAAAATGATCTCGGGACCCCAAAGTGCAACATCCAGAACCCTAAAACGAACACCCCAAAATGAAACAACCCCGGACCCCTAAAATGAGCCCCCAGCACCCCAAAAGGAGCCCCCGGGACCCTACAACGAGCACCCCAAAATGAGCACTCCAACACCCCAAAATAAAACCCAGCACCCCTAAAACGAGACCCCAAAATGAACCCGCACCACCCCAAAACGAACCCCCGGACCCCAAAAGGAGCCCTCCAGAACCCCAAAACGAGACCCCAAAGTGAACCCACACCACCCTAAAATTAACTCTCCAGAATCCCAAAACGAGACCCCAAAACGCGACCCCAGAGCACCCCAAATAGAACCCCCCGGACCCCAAAAGGAACCCCCCAAACCCTGCACCCCAAACCCCTCCCAGTCCGGCCCAGTGAGTTTTTTGGGGTCCCTACACACTTTTGGGGGTCCCTCTGCGTTTTGGGGTCTCTGTGGGGTTTTGGGGGTCCTCGCACCCTTTAGAGTCCCCGTCCTTTTGGGGTCCCCTACAGATCGGGGTCCCTGCCGTGTTTTGGGGTCCGTGTACATTTTGGGGTCCCTGCGTGTTTTGGTGTTTCCTTCACAGTTTGGAAGGTCCCTGTAGATTTTTGGGGTCCCCGCACAGTTTTGGGGTGGGTCCCTGTACAGATCAGGGGTTTCTGCCGTGTTTTGGGGTCTCTGCCATATTTTGGGGTCCCTGCACACTTTCGGGGCCCTCCTCGTCTTTTGGGGTCTCTCCGCACCCTTTTGGGGTCCCTCCCGTGTTTTGGGGTCCCTGCACATTTTGGGGTCCCCTTTTCGGGGTTTCCTTCACACTTTGGGGGTCTCTGCATATTTTGGGGTCCCCGCACATTTTGGGGTCCCTGCACATTTTGGGGTCCCTGTACATTTTGGGGTCCCTGCACATTTTGGGGTTTCCCTCACAATTTGTGGGGTCCCATCCATTTCCCGCCTCCTGCAGACTGTGGGGAGTCTCCTCTCCCACTTCTGATCTCCCCGCACCCTTTTGGGGTCCCCCTCGTGTTTTGGGGTCCCTGCACATTTTGGGGTCCCTTTTTCAGGTTTTCCTTCACACTTTGGAGGTCCCTGCACATTTTGGGGTCCTTACCCATATTTTGGGGTCCCTGCACATTTTGGGGTCCCTCCCGTGTTTTGGGATCCCTCCTATGTTTTGGGTTCCCTGTACATTTTGGGGTCCCTGTACATTTTAGGATCCCTTTTCCAGCTTTTCCTTCACACTTTTGGGGTCCCCGCACATTTTGAGGTCCGTATACATTTAGGGCTTTCCCTAACAATTTGTGGGGTTCCATCCATTTCCTTCCTCCTGCAGATTTTGAGGAGCCTTTTCTCCCCCTTCTCATCTCCCCGCACCCTTTTGGGGTCCCCCCCCGCACATTTTGGGGTCCCTCCCATGTTTTGGGGTCCCTGTGCATTTTGGGTTCCCTGCACATTTTAGGATCCCTTTTCCAGGTTTTCCTTTACACTTTTGGGGTCCCCCCCGCACATTTTGGGGTCGCCGTGTCCCCTTAGGCCGCGCGAGTCCTCCAGGCCTGTAGGGGGCGCTCTGCCGCTCTCCCCCTCACGTCTCGTTGGTTCCGGTGCCTCCTCTCGTTGGTTCCGGCGGCGGGCGCGGAGCGGGAGCGGCCCCGGGAGCGGCACCGGGAGCAGCGGCCCCGGGAGCGGCCCGGCCCCGCCATGTGGTTCATGTACGTGCTCAGCTGGCTGTCCCTGCTCGTGCAGGTGGCCTTTGTCACCTTGGCCATCGGTGAGAGCGCCCCGGGGGCTGCGCGAAGGGATTGGGCCCGTTCCGGCCGTGTCGCGATATGGCGGGGGAGGGGACGGGAGGGGGAGGGGCCGGAAGGGCGGAGGGGAGGGGGGAGAACCCCGGGGGTGGCCCGGGGACAGCAGGGGATCGGAGTGTCCTCGAGATTTGGGCTCCCTGGGTGTCCCCAAAGCCTCAGAGTGTCCCCGAGACTGGAGCTCCCTGGGTGTCCCAATAGGGCTTAGAGTGGCCCTGAGATTTGAGAGTCCTTGAGTGTCCCCAAGCTCTCGGAAAGTCCCTGAGATTTGGGATCCTTGGGTGTCCCTGAGTTCTCAGAGTGTCCCCAAGATTGAGGGTCTCTGGGTGTCCCCAAGGCTTTAAATTGTCCCTGAGATTTGGGATCCCTGAATGTCCCTGAGCTCTCAGAGTATCCCCAAGGATTGGGATCTCTGGGTGTCCCTGAGCCCTCAGAGTGTCCCCAACAATGAGGGTCCCTGACTGTCCCCAGACCCTTAAGTCCCTGAGTGTCCCCAAAGCCTCAGTGTCCCCAATACTGCAGGTCTCTGGGTGTCCCCAAGCTCTCAGGATGTCCTGAAGATTGAGGGTCCCAGGGTGTCCCCATGCCCTTAAATTGTGCCAGGGATTTGGGGTACCTGGGTGTCCCCAAGCCCTCAGAAAGTCCCTGAGATTTGGGATCCTTTGGTGTCCTCAAGCCCTCAGAGTGTCCCCAATATTTGCGGTCCCTGGGTGTCCTGAAGTCTTCAGGATGTCCCCAAGATTGAGGGTCCCAGGGTGTCCCCATGTCCTTAAATTGTGCCAGGGATTTGGGGTCCCTGAGTGTCCCCAAGCTCTCAGAGTGTCCCCAAGACTGGAGATCCCAGAGTGTCCCCAAGCCCTTAAATTGTCCCTGAGATTTGGGATCTTTGAGTGTCCCCAAGCTCTCAGAGTGTCCCCAACATTGCGGGTCTCAGGGTGTCCTCAAGCCCTTAAATTGTCCCAGGCATTTGGGGTCTCTGGGTGTCCCTGAGAGCTCTGAGTGTCCCAAGGATTTGGGATCCCTGGGTGTCCCCAAGCCCTCAGGATGTCCCTGAGATTTGGAGTTTCTAAGTGTCCCCAAGCCCTCAGAGTGTCCCCAAGACTGAGGGTCCCAGGGTGTCCCCAAAACCCTTAAATTGTGCCAGGGATTTGGGATCCCTGGGTGTCCCCAAGCCCTCAGAGTGTCCCCAAGCATTGGGATCTCTGGGTGTCCTCGAGCCCTCAGAGTGTCCCCAACACTGAGGGTCCCTGGCTGTCCCCAGACCCTTAAATTTCTACAGGGACTGGAGGTCTCTGGGTGTCCCCAAGCCCTTAAATTGTCCCTGAGATTTGGGATCCCTGGGTGTCCCTGAGCCCTCAGAGTGTCCCCAGGATTTAGGATCCCTGGGTGTCCCCAATTCCTCAGAAAGTCCCTGAGATTTGAGGTCTCTGTGTGTCCCCAAACCCTCAGAGTGTCCCCAATACTGTGGGTCTCAGGGTGTCCCCAGGCTCTCAGGATGTCCCGAAGATTGAGGGTCCCTGGGTGTCCCCATGCCCTTAAATTGTCCCTGAGATTTGGGATCCTTGAGTGTCCCTGAGCTCTCAGAGTGTCCCCAAGATTTGGGGTCCCTGGATGTCCCCGAATCTTCAGGATATCTCCAAGCCCGGGAGTCTCTTGGTGTCCCCAAGGCCTCAAAGTGTCCCCAAGATTTGGGGTCCCTGGGTGTCCCCAAGCCCTCAGAAAGTCACAAAGATTTGGGATCCTTTGGTGTCCTCAAGGCCTCAGAGTGTCCCCAACATTGGGGGTCCCTGGGTGTCCCCGAGTCCTCAGGGCGTCCCCAACATTCTGTGTGTCCCCAAGCCCATGACGTGTCCCCAAGTCTGGGAGCCTCTTGTTGTCCCCAAGCCCCCAGAGTGTCCCAGGGATTTGGGGTCCCTGGGTGTCCCAAGGCCTCAGGATGTCCCCAGGACTCTGAGTCCCTTGGTGTCCCCAAACCCTCAGAAGGTCCCTGAGATTTGGGATCCCTCAGTGTCCCCAGTGTCCCCGAGCCCTCAGAGTGTCCCCAAGATTTGGGGTCTGTGGCTGCCCCCAAGCCCTCAGAGTGTCCCCAGCATTGAGGGTCCCAGGATGTCCCCAAGCCCTTAAATTGTGCCAGGGATTTGGGGTCTCTGGGTGTCCCTGAGGGCTCTGAGTGTCCCCAAGATTTGAGATCCCTGTCTGTCCCCAAACCCTCCGAAAGTCCCTGAGATTTGGGGTACCTGGGTGTCCCCAAACCCTCAGAGTGTCCCCAAGATTGGAGGTCCCAAGGTGTCCCCAAGCCCTTAAATTATCCCTGAGATTTGGGATCTTTGAGTGTCCCCGAGCTCTCAGAGTGTCCCTAATATTTGGGGTCCCTGGGTGTCCCCAGACCCTCAGAGTGTCCCCAATATTTGGGGTGTCTGGGTGTCCTCGAGCTCTGAGGACGTCCCCAGAACTGAAGGTCCCTGGGTGTCCCCAAGCCCTTAAATTGTCCCAGGGATTGTGGTCTCTGGGTGTCCCTGAGCCCTCAGAGTGTCCCCAAGATTGGGGGTCCCTGGGTGTCCCCAAGTCTTCAGGATGTCCCCAAGTTTGGGGGTTCCTGGTGTCCCTGAGCCCTCAGAGTGTCCCCAACAATGAGGGCCCCTGGCTGTCCCCAAACCCTTAAATCACCACAGGGTCTGGAGGTGTCCCCAAGCCCTCAAAATGTCCCCAGGATTTGGGATCTCTGGGCGTCCCCAAGCCCTTAAATTGTCCCTGAGATTTGGGATCCTTGAGTGTCCCCAAGCCCTCAGGATGTCCCCAAGATTTGGGGTCTGTGGCTGTCCTCAGGCCCTCAGTGTCCCAAGGATTTGGGGTCCCTGGGTGTCCCCAAGGCCTCAGGATGTCCCCAAGCCTGGGAGTCTCTTGGTGTCCCCAAGGCCTCAGGATGTCCCCAGGACTCTGAGTCCCTTGGTGTCCCCAAACCTTCAGAAGGTCCCTGAGCTTTGGGATCCCTCAGTGTCCCCAAGCCCTCAGAGTGTCCCCAAGATTTGGGGTCTGTGGCTGTCCCCAAGCCCTCAGTGTCCCAAGGATTTGGGGTCCCTGGGTGTCCCCAAGCCCTCAGAGTGTCCCCAAGCCTGGGAGTCTCTTGGTGTCCCCAAGGCCTCAGGATGTCCCCAGGACTCTGAGTCCCTTGGTGTCCCCAAACCCTCAGAAGGTCCCTGAGCTTCGGGATCCCTCAGTGTCCCCAAGCCCTCAGAGTGTCCCCAAGATTTGGGGTCTGTGGCTGTCCCCAAGACCTCAGAGTGTCCCCAAGATTTGGGCCCCCTGGCTCTCCCTGACCTTTGGGCTCCCACACCCCAGAATTTGGGGCCCCCTGGGTGTCCCCAAAAGCGCCGTGGGCCGGTGCCACCCCCGAGGTGCCATCGGTGCCATCGGTGCCATCGGTGTCCCCGCGCTGTCCCCGCAGCGGCCGGGCTCTATTACCTGGCAGAGCTGATCGAGGAGTACACGGTGGCCACCAGGAGGATCATCAAATCCATGATCTGGGTGAGTCCTGCACCCCAAATCCCCCAAATAAATACCCCAAATAAATACCCCAAATAAATACCCCAAATAAATACCCCAAATAAATACCCCAAACCCCAAATACCCCAAATAAATACCCCAAATAAATACTCCAAATACCCCAAACCCTAAATACCCCAAATACCCCAAATACCCCAAATACCCCAAACCCCAAACCCCAAATAACCCAAATCCCAGAAACCCCAAATACCCCAAACCCCAAATACCCCAAACCCCAAATACCCCAAACCCCAAATACCCCAAATACCCCAAACCCCAAACCCCAAATTACCCAAATCCCAGAAACCCCAAATACCCCAAACCCCAAATACCCCAAACCCCAAACCCCAAATAACCCAAATACCCCAAACCCCAAATACCCCAAACCCCAAACCCCAAATAACCCAAATCCCAGAAACCCCAAATACCCCAAACCCCAAATACCCCAAACCCCAGAAACCCCAAATACCCCAAACCCCAGAAACCCCAAACCTCAGAAACCCCAAATCCTGGAAACCCCAAATCCCAGAAACCCCAAATCCCTGGGAAATCCCAAATCCCTGAAACCTCAGAAATGCTAAATCCCTGGGAAACCCCAAATCCCAGAAACCCCAAATCCCAGAAACCCCAACACCAGGAAATCCCAAATCCCTGAGAAACCCCAAATCCCAGAGAAACCCCAAATCCCAGAAACCCCAACACCAAGAAATCCCAAATCCCAGAAACCCCAAATCCCAGAAATCCCCGGGAAATCCCAAATCTCCGAAACCCCAAACCCCAAAAGCCCCAAACCCCCGAAACCCCAAATGCCAGAAACCCCAAATCCCGGAAACCCCAAATCCCGGAAACCCCAAGACCAGGAAATCCCACATCTCTGGGAAAACTCAAATCCCTGGGAAACCCCAAATCCCCAGGAAATCCCAAATCCCGGAACCCCCCAAATCCCTGGGAAATCCCAAACCCCGGAAACCCCAAATGCCAGAAACCCCAAATCTCTGGGAAACCCCAAATCCCCTGGAAACCCCAAATCCCTGGGAAACCCCAAATCCCTGGGAAACCCCAAATCCCAAATGCCCTGGAAATCCCAAATCCCAGAAACCCCAAATCCCAGAAACCCCAAATCCCCGAAACCCCAAATCCCAGAAACCCCAAATCCCTGAGAAACCCTAAATCCCAGAATCCCCAAATCCCTGGGAAACCCCAAATCCTGGGAAACCCCAAATCCCTGAGAACCCCCAAATCCCGGAAACCCCAAATCCCTGGGAAACCCCAAATCCCTGAGAACCCCCAAATCCCTGGGAAACCCAAATCCCTGGAAAACCCCAAATCCCAGAAACCCCAAATCCCTGAGAACCCCCAAATCCCGGAAACCCCAAATCCCTGGGAAACCCCAAATCCTGGAGACCCCAAATCCCTGGGAAATCCAAACCCAGAATCCCAAATTCCCGAAACCCCAAATCCTGGATACCCCCAAACCCTGGAGATCCCAAACCCCAGACACCCCAAATCCCCAAATCCCATTTTTCTGCTGTTTTTTCCCATTTTTCCCCTTTTTCCCCCCCATTTTTCTCCCTTTATTTCCCATTTTTCCATTTCCCTGCTTTTTGCCTTGGTTTTCCTGATTTTTTCCCATTTCCCCCCTTTCTTTTTTCTCTTTCCCCCCATATTTCCTGTTAATTTCTTCATTTTTCCCAATTTCCCCATTTCCCCATCTTTTTTTCCCATTTTTCTCATTTTCCCCTTTTTTTCCCTATTTTTCCCCATTTTACCTTTTCCCTCCATTTCCCCCCATATTTTTTCCATTATTTCCCCTTTTTTCCCATTTTTCCTCCATTTTTTCCCCATTTCTCCCTGTTTTTTTTCCCTGTTTTTCTGCATTTCCCCCATTTTCTCCCATTATTTCCAACTTTTTATTTTCCATTCTTCTCCCATTTTCCCCATTTTTTCCCCATTTTTTCCTATTTTTCCCCATTTTTCCCCATTTCCCCATCTTTTTCCCATTATTTTCCTCTTTTTTCCCTTTTCTCATTTTCCCCAATTTTTTTCCCTATTTTCCTGTTTTTTTTCCCATTTTACCTTTTCCCTCCATTTTCCCCCATATTTATTCCATTATTTCCCTATTTTTCCCATTTTCCCCCCATTTCTCCCTGGTTTTCTGCATTTCCCCCCCATTTTTTCTCCCCATTTCCCCCCATTTTCTCCCGTTCCCCCCTTTTTATTTTCCATTCTTCCCGTTTTTTGCCCCTTTTTTCTCATTTTTCCCATTTTTTCCTATTTCTCCCAAATTTCCCCCATTTCCCCATCTTTTTTCCCATTATTTTCCTCTTTTTTTTTCCTATTTTCTCATTTTCCCGTGTTTTTTTTCCCTATTTTTCCCTATTTTTCCATTTTACCTTTTCCCTCCATTTCCCCCCATATTTGTTCCATTATTTCCCTTTTTTCCCATTTTTTCCTCCATTTTTCCCCATTTCTCCCTGTTTTTTTTCCCTGTTTTTCTGCATTTCCCCCCATTTTCTCCCATTATTTCCAACTTTTTATTTCCATTCTTCCCCATTTTTCCCTTTTTTTCCATTTTTCCATTTTTTCTTTTCTCCCCATTTTTTCCCATTTTTTCCCCATTTCCCCATCTTTTTTCCCATTATTTCCTCTTTTTTTTTTCCATTTTTCTCATTTTCCCATTTTTTTCCATTTTACCTTTTCCCTCCATTTCCCCCCATATTTTTTCCATTTCTCCCCCATATTTTTTTCCTCCATTTTTCCCCATTTCTCCCTGTTTTTTCCCTGTTTTTCTGCATTTCTCCCCATTTTTTCTCCCTGTTTTCCCCCTCATTTCCCCCCATTATTTCCCTCTTTTTATTTTCCATTCTTCCCCATTTTCCCCCGTTTTTTTCTCATTTTTCCATTTTTTCCTATTTCCCCCATTTTTCCCCATTTCCCCATCTTTTTTCCCATTATTTCCCTCTTTTTTCCCTTTTTCTCATTTACCCTGTTTTTCCCCTATTTTTCCCTTTTTTTTCCCATTTTACCTTTTCCCTCCATTCCCCCCCATATTTTTTCCATTATTTCCCTATTTTTTCCCATTTTCCCCATTTTCCAATTTCTCCCTGTTTTTTCCCTGTTTTCCTGCATTTCTCCCCATTTTTTCTCCCTGTTTTCCCCCCATTTTCTCCCCTTTTCCCCCTCTTTTTACTTTCCATTCTTCCCCATTTTTCCCCGTTTTTCCCATTTTTTCCCGTTTTTTTCCCATTTTACCTTTTCCCTCCATTTTCCCTCCATTTTCTCCATATTTGTTCCATTATTTCCCATTTTTTCCCCATTTTTCCTTGGTTTTTTCCCTGTTTTTCTGCATTTCCCCCCATTTTTTTTCTCCCCATTTTCCCCCCATTTTCTCCTTATATTTCCCTCTTTTACTTTCCATTCTTCCCTGTTTTTTCCCATTTTTTCCCCATTTTTTCCCATTTTTTTCCTATTTCTCCAGTTTTCCCCCCATTTCCTCCATCTTTTTTCCCTTTTTTCTTATTTTCCCCCATTTTTTCCCTATTTTTCCCATTTTACCTTTTCCCTCCATTTCCCCCATATTTGTTCCATTATTTCCCTTTTTTTCCCATTTTTTCCTCCATTTTTTCCCCATTTCTCCCTGTTTTTTTTCCCTGTTTTCCTACATTTCCCCCCATTTTTTCTCCCCATTTCCCCCCATTTTCTCCCATTATTTCCCTCTTTTTATTTTCCATTCTTCCCCATTTTTCCCCGTTTTTTCTTATTTTTCCCATTTCTCCCCATTTTTCCCCATTTCCCCATCTTTTTCCCATTATTTTCCTCTTTTTTTTTCCTATTTTTCTCATTTTCCCCCATTTTTCCCTATTTTTCCCCAGTTTTATTCCCATTTTACCTTTTCCCTCCATTTTCCCCCATATTTTTTCCATTATTTCCCCATTTTCCCCCATTTCTCCTTGGTTTTTCCCAGTTTTTCTGCATTTCCCCCCCATTTTTCCTCCCTGTTTTTCCCCCATTTCTCCCCTTTTCCCCCTCTTTTTATTTTCCCATTTTTCTCATTTTCCCCTTTTTTTCCCCATTTTTTTCCCATTTTACCTTTTCCCTCCATTTTCCCCCATATTTTATTCCATTATTCCCCTATTTTTCCCCATTTTTTCCTGTTTTTCTGCATTTCCCCCCATTTTCTCCCATTATTTCCCTCTTTTTATTCTCCATTCTTCCCCATTTTTTCCCTATTTTTTCTCATTTTTTCCTATTTTCCCCATCTTGTTTTTTTTTCCTATTTTCCCCATCTTGTTTTTCCCCTTTTTCTCATTTCCCCCATTTTTTCCCGTTTTTTCCTATTTTCCCATTTTACCTTTTCCCTCCATTCCCCCCCATATTTTTTCCATTATTTCCCTGTTTTTCCCCATTTCTCCCTGTTTTTTCCCTGTTTTTCTGCATTTCCCCCCATTTTTTTCCCTCCATTTTTCCCCCATTTCCCCCCATTATTTCCCTCTTTTTATTTTCCATTCTTCCCGTTTTTCCCCTGTTTTTTCCCTATTTTTTCTCATTTTTTCCTATTTTCCCCATCTTTTTTTCCCATTTTTCTCATTTCCCCTGTTCTTTCCCATTTTACCTTTTCCCTCCATTTTCCCTCCATTCCCCCCCATATTTGTTCCATTATTCCCTTATTTTCCCCCATTTTTTCTCCACTTTTCCCTGTTTTCTGCATTTCCCCCCCCATTTTTTCTCCCCATTTTCCTCCCATTTCCCCCCATTATTTCCCTCTTTTACTTCCCATTCTTCCCCATTTTTCCCCATTTTTATCATTTTTCCCCATTTTTTTCCTATTTCTCCCTATTTTTCCCCCATTTCCCATTTTTACCCCCATTTTTCCCCATTCCCCCATCTTTTTTCCCATTATTTCCCTCTTTTTTCCCCATTTTTCTCATTTTACCCCCATTTTTTCCCTATTTTTCCGTTTTTTTCCCATTTTACCTTTTCCCCCACATTTTTTCCATTATTTCCCTATTTTTCCCCATTTCTTCCTGTTTTTTCCCTGTTTTTCTGCATTTCCCCCCATTTTTTTTCTCCCTGTTTTTCCCCCATTTTCTCCCCTTTTCTCCTATTATTTCCCTCTTTTTATTTTCCATTCTTCTCCATTTTTTCCCCGTTTTTTTCTCATTTTTTCCCATTTTTTCCCTATTTCTCCCAGTTTTCCCCCCATTTCCTCCATCTTTTTTTCCCATTTCCCCCATCTTTTTCCCCATTTTTCTCATTTTCCCCCGTTTTTTCCCTATTTTTCCCCGTTTTTTCCCATTTTACCTTTTCCCTCCATTTTCCCCCCTATTTTTTCCATTATTTCCCTTTTTTTCCCATTTTTTCCTCCATTTTTTCCCAATTTCTCCCATTTTTCCCTGTTTTTCTACATTTCCCCCCCATTTTTTCTCCCCATTTCCCCCCCATTTCCCCCCATTATTTTCCCTCTTTTTATTTTCCATTCTTCCCCATTTTTTCCCCGTTTTTTTCTCATTTTTTCCCATTTTTTCCTATTTCTCCCAGTTTTCCCCCCATTTCCCCCATCTTTTTTCCCCATTTTTCTCATTTTTCCCCCGTTTTTTCCCTATTTTTCCCCTGTTCTTTTCCATTTTACCTTTTCCCCCATATTTTTTCCATTATTTCCCTATTTTTCCCCCATTTTTTCTCCATTTTCCCCCTGTTTTTCTGCATTCCCCCCCATTTTTTCTCCTTGTTTTTCCCCATTTTCCCCCCATTTTCCCCCATTATTTCCCTCTTTTTATTTTCCATTCTTCCCCATTTTTTCCCCATTTTTTCCTCATTTTTTCCTATTTTCCCCATCTTTTTTTCCCCTTTTTTCTCATTTCCCCCATTTTTTCCTGTTTTTTCCTATTTTCCCATTTTACCCTTTCCCTCCATTTCCCCCCATATTTTTTCCATTATTTCCCTATTTTTCCCCCATTTTCCCCCATTTTTCCCTATTTTTCCCCTGGTTTTTTTTCCCATTTTACCCTTTCCCTCCATTTTCCCCCATATTTTATTCCATTATTCCCTATTTTTCCCCATTTTTTCCCCATTTCTCCCTGTTTTTTTTCCCTGTTTTTCTACATTTCCCCCCCATTTTTTCTCCCCATTTCCCCCCATTTTCTCCCATTATTTCCCTCTTTTTATTTTCCATTCTTCTCCATTTTTCCCTGTTTTTTCTCATTTTTCCCATTTTTCCTATTTCTCCCAAGTTTTCCTCCATTTCCACCTTTTACCCCCATTTCCCCATCTTTTTTCCCCATTTTTTCTCATTTTCCCCCGTTTTTTCCCTATTTTTCCCCTGTTTTTTTCCCATTTTACCTTTTCCCCCATATTTTTTCCATTATTTCCCCATTTTTCCCCATTTTTTCTCCATTTTTCTGTTTTCCTTCACTCCCCCATTTTTTCTCCCCATTTTCCTCCCATTTTCTCCCCTTTTTCCCCATTATTTCCCTCTTTTTACTTCCCATTCCTCCCCATTTTCCCCCCATTTCTTCTCATTTTTCCCCTTTCCCCCCCGTTTTTTGCCCCATTTTTCCCCATTTTTTCCCCATTTTTCCCCATTTTTTTCCCCATTTTTCCCCCTTTTTTCCCCATTTCCCCCCCAACCCCATTATTTCCCATATTTTCCCCCCTAATCCCATTCTTTCCATTATTCCCAGTTCTCCTCTGCCGTGCACCTGGGGCTCTTCCTGTTCGAGCACTTCCCGGCCTTCCTGGTGGCCACGGGGCTCTTCAGCAACCTCGTGTACCTGGGGCTGCTGCAGAGCTTCCCCTGCATCGTCCTCACCTCCTCCAACTTCCTCCTCTCCTGTGGTCAGACACAATTTTGGGATTTTAGGGGTTTGGGGAATTTTTTGGGATTTTTTTGGGATTTTTTTGGGATTTTTTGGGGATTTTTCGGGCATTTTCCGGGCATTTTTGAGGATTTTTTCGGGATTTTTTGAACAATTCTGAGGAATTTTTGAGGAATTTTTGGATGATTTTTTTGGGTTTTTCTTGAGGAATTTTTTGGGAATTATTGAGGGAATTTTGGGATTCTTTCAGTGCCCCAAAAGGCTGGGAATGTTCCAGAACTTTGGGGTTCCTGGTGGCCACGGGCTCCTCAGCAACCTCGTGTACCTGGGGCTGCTGCAGAGCTTCCCCTGCATCGTCCTCACCTCCTCCAACTTCCTCCTCTCCTGTGGTCAGAAATGCTTTGGGGTTTTTAGGGGTTTGGGGCTTTTTTTGGGATTTTTTTGGGATTTTTTGGGATTTTTTTGGGATTTTTCGGGCATTTTTCGGCGATTTTTAGGCATTTTTGAGGATTTTTTCAGGATTTTTTTGAACAATTCTGAGGGAATTTTTGAGGAATTTTTTGATGATTTTTTGGGAGATTTTTTAAGGAATTTTGAGGGAATTTTTGAGGGAATTTTGGGATTCTTTCAGTGCCCCAAAAGGCTGGAATGTTCCAGAACTTTGGGGTTCCTGGTGGCCACGGGGCTCCTCAGCAACCTCGTGTACCTGGGGCTGCTGCAGAGCTTCCCCTGCATCGTCCTCACCTCCTCCAACTTCCTCCTCTCCTGTGGTCAGGCACAATTTGGGGATTTTAGGGGTTTGGGGAATTTTTTGGATTTTTTTGGGATTTTTCGGGCACTTTTCGGGCACTTTTCGGGCATTTTTCGGGCATTTTTCAGGCATTTTTGAGGATTTTTTCAGCATTTTTTGAACAATTCTGAGGGAATTTTTGAGGAATTTTTTGATGATTTTTTTGGGTTTTTTTTTCTTGAGGAATTTTGAGGGGAATTTTTGAGGGAATTTTGGGGTTCTTTCAATGCCCCAAAAGGCTGGGAATGTTCCAGAACTTTGGGGTTCCTGGTGGCCACGGGGCTCCTCAGCAACCTCGTGTACCTGGGGCTGCTGCAGAGCTTCCCCTGCATCGTCCTCACCTCCTCCAACTTCCTCCTCTCCTGTGGTCAGGCACAATTTGGGGATTTTAGGGTTTTGGGGATTTTTTGGGTTTTTTTTGGGATTTTTTTGGGATTTTTCGGGCATTTTTCGGCCATTTTTCGGGCATTTTTGAGGATTTTTTCAGCATTTTTTGAAGAATTTTGAGGGGGATTATTGGGGATTTTTTCAAGATTTTTTGAGGAATTTTGAGGGGATTATTGGGGATTTTTTGGGGAATTTTTGAGGATTTTCAGGATTTTTTCAGGATTTTTTCAAGAATTTTGAGGGAATTATTGGGGATTTTTTGGGGGATTTTTGAGGATTTTTGGATTTTTTTGCAGATTTTTTCAAAGAATTTTGAGGGCATTATTGAGGACTTTTTGAGGAATTATTGAGGATTTTTTGAGGAATTTTGCGGGAATTATTGTGGATTTTTTGAAGAATTTTTGGGATTTTTTGAGGGAATTTTGAGGGAAATATTGGGGATTTTATGGGATTCTTTTTGGGGATTTCTTGAGGAATTTTGAGGGAATTATTGGGGATTTTTTGAGGGTTTTGGGGGATTTTTTTGGGATTTTTCAGGATTTTTTGAGGACTTTTTCAAGAATTTTGAGGGAATTATTAAGGATTTTTTTGGGGAATTTTTGAGGATTTTTGGGATTTTTTGAGGAATTTTGAGGGAATTATTGAGGATTTTTTGGGGGAATTTTTGAGGATTTTTGGGATTTTTTGAGGAATTTTGAGGGAAATATTGGGGATTTTTTGAGGAATTTTGCGGGAATTATTGTGGATTTTTTGGAGAATTTTTGGGACTTTTTGAGGGAATTTTGAGGGAAATATTGGGGATTTTATGGGATTCTTTTTGGGACATTTTTTAAGGAATTTTGAGGGAATTTTTGAGGGAATTTTGGGATTCTTTCAGTGCCCCAAAAGGCTCAGAATGTTCCAGAACTTTGGGGTTCCTGGTGGCCACGGGGCTCCTCAGCAACCTCGTGTACCTGGGGCTGCTGCAGAGCTTCCCCTGCATCGTCCTCACCTCCTCCAACTTCCTCCTCTCCTGTGCTCAGGCACAATTTGGGGATTTTAGGGGTTTGGGGATTTTTTGGGTTTTTTTTGGGATTTTTTTGGGATTTTTCGGGCATTTTTCGGGCATTTTTTGGGCATTTTTGAGGATTTTTTCAGCATTTTTGAAGAATTTTGAGGGGATTATTGGGGATTTTTTCAAGATTTTTTCAAGAATTTTGAGGGAATTATTGGGGATTTTTTGGGGATTTTTGAGGATTTTTGGGATTTTTTTGCAGATTTTTCAAAGAATTTTGAGGGCATTATTGAGGACTTTTTGAGGAATTATTGAGGATTTTTTGAGGAATTTTGCGGGAATTATTGTGGATTTTTTGAAGAATTTTTGGGATTTTTTGAGGGAATTTTGAGGAAATATTGGGGATATTATGGGATTCTTTTTGGGGATTTCTTGAGGAATTTTGAGGGAATTATTGGGATTTTTTGAGGAATTTTGGTGAATTATTATGGATTTTTTGGGCAATTTTTGGGCAATTTTTGAGGATTTTTTTGCTAGATTTTTTCAAGATTTTTGGGGAATTATTGGGATTTTTTGAGGAATTTTGAGGGAATTATTGGGGATTTTTTGGGGGGATTTTTGAGGATTTTTTGGATTTTTTGAGTATTTTTTGCAGGAATTATTTGATTTTTTGTATTTTTTTGTGGATTTTTTTGGATTTTTGATGATTTTTTTTAGGATTTTTTGGGCATTTTTGAGGATTTTTTCAGGATTTTTCAAGAATGTTGAGGGAATTATTTGGGATTTTTTTGAGGAATTTTGAGGAAATTAATGGGGATTTTTCTGGGAGTTTTCGAGAATATTTTGGGATTTTTCGGGATTTTTTGGGGGATTTTCGGCGATTTTTTGTGCATTTTTAAGGATTTTTCGGGATTTTTTCAAGAATTTTGAGGGAATTATTGGGATTTTTTGGGGGAATTTTTGAGGATTTTTGGGACTTTTTTTGGGGTTTTTTGAGGAATTTTGAGGGAATTATTGGGGAACTTTGGCGGATTTTTGGGATTTTTTCAGGATTTTTTGAGGATTTTTTTGGGGATTTTTTGGGGATTTTTTCAAGAATTTTGAGGGAATTATTGGGAATTTTTTGGGGAATTTTGGAGGATTTTTGGGATTTTTTTTGGGGATTTTTTGAAGAATTTTGAGGGAATTATTGGGGATTTTTTACGGAATTTTTCAGTTTTCTTTCAAGAATTTTGAGGGAATTATTGGGGTTTTTTGAGGACTTTTTCAGGATTTTTTCAAGAATGTTAAGGGAATTATTGAGTATTTTTTGGGGGAATATTTGAGGATTTTTGGGATTTTTTGAGGAATTTTGCGGGAATTATCGGGGAATTTTTGGGGATTTTTGGGATTTTTTTAGGATTTTTTTGGGATTTTTTTAGGATTTTTTTGGGATTTTTTCAGGATTTTTGAGGGAATTTTTGAGGATTTTTGGGATTATTTTTGAGGATTTTTTGAGTAATTTTGAGGGAATTATTGGGGATTTTTTGGGGAATTTTTGAGGATTTTTGGGACTTTTTTTGGGATTTTTTGAGGAATTTTGAGGGAATTATTGGGGAATTTTTGAGGATTTTGGGGATTTTTTTAGGATTTTTTTGGGATTTTTTCAGGATTTTTTGAGGATTTTTTTGGGATTTTTTGAGGATTTTTTCAAGAATTTTGAGGGAATTTTTGAGGATTTTTGAGATTATTTTTGAGGATTTTTTGAGGAATTTTGAGGGAATTATTGGGGATTTTTTGGGGAATTTTGGAGGATTTTTGGGACTTTTTTTGGGATTTTTTGAGGAATTTTGAGGGAATTATTGGGGAACTTTGGAGGATTTTTGGGATTTTTTCAGGATTTTTTGGGGATTTTTTGAGGATTTTTTCAGCATTTTTTGAAGAATTTTGAGGGGATTATTGGGGATTTTTGAGGACTTTTTCAGGATTTTTTCAAGAATTTCGAGGGAATTATTGAGGATTTTTTGGGGGATTTTTGGGATTTTTTTTAGGATTTTTTTTTTGGATTTTTTCAGGATTTTTTGAGGATTTTTTGGGGGATTTTTTGGGGATTTTTGAGGATTTTTTCAAGAATTTTGAGGGAATTTTTTAGGATTTTTGGGATTATTTTTGAGGATTTTTTGAGGAATTTTGAGGGAATTATTGGGGATTTTTTGGGGAATTTTTGAGGATTTTTGGGACTTTTGGGGGATTTTTAAAAGAATTTTGAGGGAATTATTGGGGATTTTTTGGGGAAGTTTTGAGGATTTTTTGAGGAATTTTGAGGGAATTATTGGGTATTTTTTGAGGAATTAGTGAGGATTTTTTGGGGGAATTTTTCAGGATTTTTGGGATTTTTTGAGGAATTTTGCAGGAATTATTGTGGATTTTTTGGGGATTTTTGAGGATTTTTTTGGGGATTTTTGAGGATTTTTTTAGGGATTTTTTAGGGATTTTTTGGGCATTTTTGAGGATTTTTTGAGGATTTTTTTAGGGATTTTTTTGGCATTTTTGAGGATTTTTTCAGGACTTTTTCAAGAATGTTGAGGGAATTATTTGGGATTTTTTTGAGGAATTTTGAGGAAATTAATGGGGATTTTTCTGGGCATTTTCGAGAATATTTTGGGATTTTTCAGGGATTTTTTGGGGGATTTTTGGCGATTTTTTGGGCATTTTTGAGGATTTTTTCAGGATTTTTTCAAGAATTTTGAGGGAATTATTGGGTATTTTTTGGGGAATTTTTGAGGATTTTTGGGACTTTTTTTGGGGTTTTTTGAGGAATTTTGAGGGAATTATTGGGGAACTTTGGCGGATTTTGGGGATTTTTTTCAGGATTTTTTGAGGATTTTTTTGGGGATTTTTTGGGGATTTTTTCAAGAATTTTGAGGGAATTATTGGGAATTTTTTGGGGAATTTTGGAGGATTTTTGGGATTTTTTTGGGGGATTTTTTGAAGAATTTTGAGGGAATTATTGGGGATTTTTTGGGGAATTTTTCAGTTTTCTTTCAAGAATTTTGAGGGAATTATTGAGGATTTTTTGAGGACTTTTTCAGGATTTTTTCAAGAATGTTAAGGGAATTATTGAGGATTTTTTGGGGGAATTTTTGAGGATTTTTGGGATTTTTTGAGGAATTTTGCGGGAATTATTGGGGAATTTTTGGGGATTTTTGGGATTTTTTCAGGATTTTTTGGGGATTTTTTGGGGATTTTTTGAGGATTTTTTCAGCATTTTTTGAAGAATTTTGAGGGGATTATTGGGGATTTTTGAGGACTTTTTCAGGATTTTTTCAAGAATTTCGAGGGAATTATTGAGGATTTTTTGGGGGATTTTTGGGATTTTTTTAGGATTTTTTTTTTATTTTTTCAGGATTTTTTGAGGATTTTTTTGGGGATTTTTCGGGGATTTTTGAGGATTTTTTCAAGAATTTTGAGGGAATTTTTTAGGATTTTTTGGGGGAATTTTTGAGGATTTTTTGAGGAATTTTGAGGGAATTTTTTAGGATTTTTTGGGGGAATTTTTGAGGATTTTTTGAGGAATTTTGAGGGAATTATTGGTGATTTTTTGGGGAATTTTTGAGGATTTTTGGGACTTTTGGGGGATTTTTAAAAGAATTTTGAGGGAATTTTTGGGGATTTTTTGGGGAAGTTTTGAGGAATTTTGAGGGAATTATTGCAGAATTTTGGGGGATTTTTGGGGGGATTTCTTGAGGAATTTTGAGGGAATTATTGCGGATTTTTGGGAATTTTTGAGGAATTTTGAGGGAATTATTGGGGATTTTTTTTAATTTTTGGAAGAATTTTTGGGATGTTTTGGGGGACTTAATGGGGATTTTTCTGGGAATTTTCAAGAATATTTTGGGAATTTTTAGGGATTTTTTTTGGAATTTTTAGGGATTTTTTGGGAATTTTTCGGTAATTTTTGAGAATTTTTGGACAACTTTTAGGGGATTTTGAGAGAATTTTTGGGGACTTTTTAGGGAATGTTTTGGATTTCTTTGGGGAAATTTTGGGGATTTTTAAGGGATTTTTTTGGGAGTTTTGGAGGAATTTTTTTGGAGATTTAAAAAAATTTTTTAGGGATTTTTAAAGGATTTTTTGGGATATTTTTCAGGGATTGTTTTGGATTTTCTGGGGTATTTTGGGGGATATTTTAGGAGATTTCTGGGAATTTTTGAGGCATTTTGGGGAGATTTTTTTAGGATTTGTTTGGATTTTGTGAGGATTTTTGTGAGGATTTTTGGGATTTTTCCAGGATTTTTTGAGGGGTTTTGAGGTAATTTTTGGGGATTTTTTTTTTTTTTTAATTTTTTGGGATTTTTTAGGAATTTTTTTTATTATTTTCATGGATTTATTAGGATTTTTTTGCAGATCCTTAGGAATTTTTGGGAGAATTTAGGGGGAATATTTGCAAGGATTTGGGGGAGTTTTGGGGGGATTTTAGGGATTTTTTCAGATTTTTTTTGGGAATTCTTGGCAATTTTGGGAGGGGTTTTTGGAGAGATTTTGGGGGGAATTTTGGGGGATTTATGGGGATTCTATGGGAATTCTTGGGGGGCTTTTTGGGGAATTCTATGGGAATATTTGGGGGAGATTTTTAGGGATATTTGGGGGGAATTTTGGGGATTTTTTGGGGGAACTTTTGAGGATTCTTTGGGAATTTTGGGGGGAATTTTGATGAATTTTTGGGGCAATTTTGAAGGAATTTTTTGAGATTTGGGATCCCAAATTTTGGGATCCTTGAACACCCCAAACCCCCAAAAATCCCCCAAATCCCCCCAATTTTCACCCCCACCTCAAAATTCCCAAACATTTGGGGCCTGGCCAGAATTCCAGGTTTTGGGATTGGCCTGGGGGAGAACGGGAAGGCTCCAAAATTTGGGATTTTCCCTCTGGAATGTTCTGATCCCGTTGTTTTTCCTGGTTTTTCCTCCAGTTCTGGTGGTGGTCAATCACTACCTGGCATTCCAATATTTTGCTGAGGAATTTTACCTTTTCTCCGAGGTAAGATCCCAAAAATTCTGGGATTTTTCCCCATTTTCCCCATTGGAAAAATCCCAATTTTTGGGTTGGTAGCTCTGAATTTCTTCAAAATAAAATTGATTTTTTAAATTTTTTCCAATTTTTTTTGGGGGGGTTTCTTGAGGTTCTGAAATTCCCTGGCTGTTTTCAGGTTTAGGGTTTTCCCAGGAAATTCCAGGAATGTGGAATGTTCATCCCAATTTATCCCAAAAATGTGAAAAATTTTAGGAAATACGAGAAATTTTAGGAAAAATAGGAAAGAAATCATTGAAATTCCATTTTTTTTACCATTCAACCCCAAATCTTTTCCCATTGGGAATTCCATGACAAAAATCCCAAGAGGCCAAAATTCCATAAAAACCAAGGAAAATCCAATTTTTCCTTGAAGTTTTTGGATTTTGAAAATGAATTAAATTCAATTTTTCCATATGGATTTCATTGAATGAATTAAAATCTTAATTAAAATCTGGGAATTCAAAACCAGGAAGAGCAAAATAATTGGGAAAACCTCAAGGGAACTTTTTTATCCCACAAAAAAAAAGGATGAGGTAGAAATTTTCCATAGGAATTCTTGGAATTTTGGGGTTGGAACTTTGGGATTTCTGAGCTGGAATTTTGGGATTTCCGAGCTGGAATTTTAGGGAATTGTGCAGGTCCTGACTGGAAATTTTCCACAGGAATTTTTGGGGTTGGAATTTTGGGGTTTCCAAGCTGGAATTTTGGGATTTCAGAGCTGGAATTCTGGGATTTCCAGCTGGAATCTTGGGAATTCTGGGTTGGAATTCTGGGAATTCTGGGTTGGAATTTTGGGAATTCTGGGTTGGAATTCTGGGAATTCTGGCTTAGTTCAAGGAAGAGCAAAAAATTTTTGGGAACACCTCGAGGAAACTTTTCCCCCACAAGAAAAGGGCTGAGATTGGAAATTTTCCTTAGGAATTCTTGGAATTTTGGGGTTTTGGGGTTGGAACTTTGGGATTTCTGAGCTGGAATTTTGGGATTTCCGAGCTGGAATTTTAGGGAATTGTGCAGGTCCTGACTGGAAATTTTCCACAGGAATTTTTGGAATTTTTGGGGTTGGAATTTTGGGGTTTCCAAGCTGGAATTTTGGGATTTCAGAGCTGGAATTCTGGGATTTCCAGCTGGAATCTTGGGAATTCTGGGTTGGAATTTTAGGGAATTCTGGGTTGGAATTTCGGGAATTCTGGGTTGGAATTCTGGGAATTCTGGCTTAGTTCAAGGAAGAGTAAAAATTTTTGGGAACACCTCGAGGAAACTTTTCCCCCACAAGAAAAGGGCTGAGATTGGAAATTTTCCATAGGAATTCTTGGAATTTTGGGGTTTTGGGGTTGGAACTTTGGGATTTCCGAGCTGGAATTTTAGGGAATTGTGCAGGTCCTGACTGGAAATTTTCCACAGGAATTTTTGGGGTTGGAATTTTGGGGTTTCCAGGCTGGAATTTTGGGATTTCAGAGCTGGAATTTTGGGATTTCCAAGCTGGAATTTTGGGATTTCAGAGCTGGAATTTTGGGATTTCCGAGCTGGAATTTTAGGGAATTGTGCAGGTCCTGGCTGGAAATTTTCCACAGGAATTTTTGGAATTTTTGGGGTTGGAACTTTGGGATTTCCGAGCTGGAATTCTGGGTTGGAATCTCAGGAATTCTGGGTTGGAATCTTGGGAATTCTGGGTTGGAATATTTTGGGAATTCTGGCTTCTTTTGAGGAACAGCAAAAAATTTGGGAACAACTCAAGGAAACTTTTCCCCCACAAGAAAAGGAGTGAGATTGGAAATTTTCCATAGGAATTCTTGGAATTTTGGGGTTTTGGGGTTGGAATTTTGGGATTTCCAAGCTGGAACTTTGGGATTTCCAAGCTGGAATTTTAGGGAATTGTGCAGGTCCTGGCTGGAAATTTTCCACAGGAATTTTTGGGGTTGGAATTTTGGGATTTCCAAGGTGGAATTTTGGGATTTCCAAGCTGGAATTCTGGGATTTCCAGCTGGAATCTTGGGAATTCTGGGTTGGAATTTTGGGAATTCTGGGTTGGAATTCTGGGAATTCTGGCTTAGTTCAAGGAAGAGCAAAAAATTTTTGGGAACACCTCGAGGAAACTTTTCCCCCACAAGAAAAGGGCTGAGATTGGAAATTTTCCATAGGAATTCTTGGAATTTTGGGGTTTTGGGGTTGGAACTTTGGGATTTCCAAGCTGGAATTTTAGGGAATCGTGCAGGTCCTGACTGGAAATTTTCCACAGGAATTTTTGGGGTTGGAACTTTGGGATTTCCGAGCTGGAATTTTGGGATTTCAGAGCTGGAATTCTGGGTTGGAATTTCAGGAATTCTGGGTTGGAATTTTGGGAATTCTGGGTTGGAATTTTGGGAATTCTGGCTTAGTTCAAGGAAGAGTAAAAATTTTTGGGAACACCTCGAGGAAACTTTTCCCCCACAAGAAAAGGGCTGAGATTGGAAATTTTCCATAGGAATTCTTGGAATTTTGGGGTTTTGGGGTTGGAACTTTGGGATTTCCGAGCTGGAATTTTAGGGAATTGTGCAGGTCCTGGCTGGAAATTTTCCACAGGAATTTTTGGGGTTGGAATTTTGGGATTTCTGAGCTGGAATTTTGGGATTTCCAAGTTGGAATTTTAGGGAATTGTGCAGGTCCTGGCTGGAAATTTTCCACAGGAATTTTTGGGGTTGGAATTTTGGGGTTTCCAGGCTGGAATTTTGGGATTTCAGAGCTGGAATTCTGGGTTGGAATCTCAGGAATTCTGGGTTGGAATTTTGGGAATTCTGGCTTCTTTTGAGGAAGAGCAAAAAATTTGGGAACAACTCAAGGAAACTTTTCCCCCACAAGAAAAGGGGCGAGATTGGAAATTTTCCATAGGAATTCTTGGAATTTTGGGGTTTTGGGGTTGGAACTTTGGGATTTCCGAGCTGAAATTTTGGGATTTCCGGGCTGGAATTTTAGGGAATTGTGCAGGTCCTGGCTGGAAATTTTCCACAGGAATTTTTGGGGTTGGAATTTTGGGGTTTCCAGGCTGGAATTTTGGGATTTCAGAGCTGGAATTTTGGGATTTCCAAGCTGGAATTTTGGGATTTCAGAGCTGGAATTTTGGGATTTCCGAGCTGGAATTTTAGGGAATTGTGCAGGTCCTGGCTGGAAATTTTCCACAGGAATTTTTGGAATTTTTGGGGTTGGAACTTTGGGATTTCCGAGCTGGAATTCTGGGTTGGAATTTCAGGAATTCTGGGTTGGAATTTTGGGAATTCTGGGTTGGAATTCTGGGAATTCTGGCTTAGTTCAAGGAAGAGTAAAAATTTTTGGGAACACCTCGAGGAAACTTTTCCCCCATAAGAAAAGGGCTGAGATTGGAAATTTTCCATAGGAATTCTTGGAATTTTGGGGTTTTGGGGTTGGAACTTTGGGATTTCCAAGCTGGAATTTTAGGGAATTGTGCAGGTCCTGACTGGAAATTTTCCACAGGAATTTTAGGGTTGGAATTTTGGGGTTTCCAGGCTGGAATTTTGGGATTTCAGAGCTGGAATTTTGGGATTTCTGAGCTGGAATTTTAGGGAATTGTGCAGGTCCTGGCTGGAAATTTTCCACAGGAATTTTTGGGGTTGGAATTTTGGGGTTTCCAGGCTGGAATTTTGGGATTTCAGAGCTGGAATTCTGGGTTGGAATTTTGGGAATTCTGGGTTGGAATATTTTGGGAATTCTGGCTTCTTTCGAGGAAGAGCAAAAAATTTGGGAACAACTCAAGGAAACTTTTCCCCCACAAAAAAAGGGGTGAGATGGACGCTTTTCCTTAGGAATTCTTGGCGTTTTGGGGTTGGAATTTTTGGGGTTTTTGGCTTGGAATTTTGGGAATTCTGGTTGGAATTTTGGGAATTCTGCAGGTCCTGGCTTATTTCACCTTCTGCCTGTGGTTGATTCCCTTCGCCTTCTTCGTGTCGCTGTCGGCCGGGGAGAACGTCCTGCCCTCCACGGTGCAGCCCGGAGGTGGGAATGGGATTGGGAATGGGATTGGGAATGGGGTTGGGAATGGGGTTGGGAATGGGGTTGGGAATGGGATTGGGAATGGGAAAGGATTTTGAGTTTGTCCGGTTTCGATCCTGCTCAGAACGTCCTGGAAATTTGGGATTTTGGGGGCATCAAGGGTGACAATGTCGAGGAAATTTGGGATTTTTGGGGCTCCTTGAGGCCTCAGAGAATCCCAGAAATTTGGGGTCCTTGAGCCTGCTCAGAACGTCCCAGAAATTTGGGATTTTTGGGGTTCCCAAGGGCTCAGAATGTCCCAGAAATTTGGGATTTTGGAGGCATCCCTGAGCCCTTAGAGAATCCCAAGGATTGAACTCCATGGTGCAGCCCGGAGGTGGGAACGGGGTCGGGAATGGGATTGGGAATGGGATTGGGAATGGGAATAGGGTTGGGATTGGGCTTGGGAATGGGCTTGGGAATGGGCTTGGGAATGGGGTTGGGAATGGGGTTGGGATGGGCTTGGGAATGGGAATGGGATTGGGGTGGGAATGGGATTGGGATGGGGTTGGGAATGGGGTTGGGAATGGGGTTGGGAATGGGGTTGGGAATGGGATTGGGAATGGGAATGGGCGGGAAAGGATTTTGAGCTCGTCCAGTTCCGATCCTGCTCAGAACGTCCCGGAAATTTGGGATTTTTGGGGTTCCCAAGGGCTCAGAATGTCCTGGAAATTTGGGGTCCCAGAGGCTCAAAATGATCTCAAAAATTTGGGATCTTGGAGTGCCCCCAAAGTCTCTGAATGTCCCAGAAATGTGGGATCCTTGGGGCTTCCCGAGGGCTCAGAATGTCCCAAAAATTTGGGATTCTTGAGGGTCAGAATGTTGTGGAAATTTGGGATTTGGGGGGGATCCCTGAGCCCTTGGGGAATCCCAAGGATTGAACGTCCTGAACTCCATGGTGCAGCCTGGAGGTGGGAACAGGGTCGGGAATGGGGCCGGGAATGGGGTCGGGAATGGGGTCGGGAATGGGGTCGGGAATGGGCTTGGGTGGGAAAGGATTTCGAACTCGTCCAGTTCTGATCCCGCTCAGAATGTCCTGAAAATTTGGGGATTTTTGGTGGTCCCTAAACCTTTGGAGAATCCCAAGGATTGGGAGTGCCAAGGCCTCAGAGAATCCCAGAAATTTGGGATTTTTGGGGGTCATCAAGGGCTTGGAATGTCCCAGAAATTTGGGATCCTTGGGTGCCTCTGAACCCTTGGAGAATCCCAGAAATTTGGGGTCCCTGAATCCTTGGAGAATCCCAAGGACTGGGAGTGCCAAGGCCTCAGAGAATCCCAGAAATTTGGGATTTTTGGAATCCCCAAGAGCTCAGAATATCCCAGAAATTGGGGGTCCCAAAGGCTCAAAGAACCTCAGGAATTTTGGGATTCCTGGGTGCCCCAAATTCTCCAAATGTCCCAAAAATTTGGGATCCCTGAGGGTCCCTGAAATCTCGGAGAATCCCAGAAATTTGGGATTCCTGAGGCTTCCTAAAGGCTCAGAATATTCCAAAATTTTGGGATTTTTGAGGTCCCCAGGGGCTCAGAATATCCCAGAAATTGGGGGTCCCAAAGGCTCAAAGAACCCCAGAAATTTGGGATCCTTGGGTGCTCCACAGGGCTTCAGAGAATCCCAAAAATTTGGGATTCCTGGGGCTTCCTGTGGGCTCAATATCCCAAAAATTTGGGATTTTTAGGGGTCACCAAGGATCAGAATATCCCAGAAATTGGGTGTCCCAAAGGCTCAAAAAACCCCCAAAATTTTGGGATTCCTGGGTGCCCCCAATTCTCTGAATGTCCCAAAAAATTGGGATCACTGGGAGTCCCTAAAATCTCGGAGAATCTCAGAAATTTGGGATTCCTGGGGCTTCCTGTGGGCTCAATATCCCAAAAATTTGGGATTTTTGGGGTCACCAAGGATCAGAATATCCCAGAAATTGGGGGGTCTCAAAGGCTCAAAAAACCCCAGAAATTTGGGATCCTTGGGTGCCCCAAAATGTCCCAGAAATTTGGGATCCCTGGGGCTTCCTAAAGGCTCAGAATATCCCAAAAATTTGGGATTTTTAGGGGTCACCAAGGATCAGAATATCCCAGAAATTGGGGGTCCCAAAGGCTCAAAGAACCCCAGAAATTTTGGGATTCCTGGGTGCCCCAAATTCTCCAAATGTCCCAAAAATTTGGGATCCCTGAGGGTCCCTGAAATCTCGGAGAATCCCAGAAATTTGGGATTCCTGGGGCTTCCTGTGGGCTCAATATCCCAAAATTTTTGGATTTTTAGTGGTCACCAAGGGTGCAGAATATCCCAGAAATTGGGTGTCCCAAAGGCTCAAAAAACCCCCAAAATTTTGGGATTCCTGGGTGCCCCCAATTCTCTGAATGTCCCAAAAATTTGGGATCACTGGGAGTCCCTAAAATCTCAGAGAATCCCAGAAATTTGGGATTCCTGAGGCTTCCTGTGGGCTCAATATCCCAAAAATTTGGGATTTTTAGGGGTCAGCAAGGATCAGAATATCCCAGAAATTGGGGGTCTCAAAGGCTCAAAAAACCCCAGAAATTTGGGATCCTTGGGTGCCCCAAAATGTCCCAGAAATTTGGGATCCCTGGGGCTTCCTAAAGGCTCAGAATATCCCAAAAATTTGGGATTTTTGGGGTCCCCAAGGGCTCAAAATATCCCAGAAATCGGGGGTCCCGAAGGCTCAAAGAATCCCAAAAATTTGGGATTCCTGAACCTTTGGAGAATCCCAGAAATTTGGGATCTCTGGGCACCCCGAAAGCTCCGAGAATTCGATGGAATTGGGATTTCCTGAGTACCCCATAAATTTGGGATCCCTGATAACCCCGAAACTCCAATCCCACATTCCCAGTGGGATCCAGGAGCAGCCACAACTTCTTTGGAAATTCCATCCCAGTCCCAAAAATCCCAAAATCTCCCGAAATCCCCCTCTGGAATTCTGATCCCGCTCCCCGTTTTCCCGCAGACGACGTCGTCTCCAATTATTTCACCAAGGGGAAAAGAGGGAAACGCTCTGGGATTCTCCTGATTTTCTCCTTCATCAAGGAAGCCATCCTGCCCAGCAGGCAGAAAATTTACTGAAATCCGGGAATATTTGGGAATATTTGGGAATATCCAGAAGATCCCCAGCCGGAATATCCCAAATTTTGCCCCTTATCTGGGAATTTCTTTGGGAATTCAGAGACTTGGACACTCCTGGAGGTGCCGACCACGCTTGGGGGTTTTTCCTGCTGATTCCTTGGGAATGTTTTCATGGAGAATCTTGGGAATTTTGGGAATTTCCCAGTTCCCTGTGGGGTTTTTTTTTTGTTTTTTGGAGCTGCTTCTGGATTTTCCTGAGGGTTCCACAGAGCCATGAATTAAAAAAAAATCTATGGGAAAAATTGGGATAAATCCAGAGGATTCCAGGCTGTTCCTTCATCCCGCTTTTCCAGAAGGAATGATCCCCCCAAAAAATCAGGATTTGGGTGGTTTAAATCCTGAAAATTCCCATTTTTCCCTCCAGCAAAGCCTTGGGAAGGAGTTGATGGGCAGGGATTTTCCATGGGAATCTCGGTTTTCCAGGGAATTCCCAGAATTCCGGATTTTTCTGATCCTGCAGACGAGGGGGAATGTTGAGAATTCCCAGATTTTTCCTTCCTCCTTTTCCGAAGGGTGAAAATCCTCCAAGGAGAGCTGCAAATTTCTTCTTTCCCATCAGAAAATTCCTGTTTTTTTTTCCGGAATTTTCCATTCCCACCCCAGCCAGGCTTGGGAATTCCTGATCCAGAAGATTTTTTGAGGAATTCCCCAAAAAAATTCCTTTGGAAAAGATGGAATTTTGCTCTGAGACTTCTTGGATTGGGATTTTTTTGTTGGTTTTTTTGGGTTTTTTATTCCCCTCTGGTTTTGCTGGAAAATTCCAGGATGGGAATGAGGAAAATCAGGAATTCCTGATTCCTTTGAATCCCAAATTCCTGGGAATTTTTCTAGGTGTTTTTCCATATTTTTCCAGCCTGGATTTTCCAGGAGCTGAAGCAGATTTTAGGGAAATCGTGGAATTCCGTAAATATTTAAGCAGGAAAAGGAAATTTGGGATGAAACCCCCGGAAATTTGGGAAAAAACATTCCCAGAAACACCGAGAATGAGAGAAATTTATGAATAAAGTGGAAAAATCCTGGATTTTCCTTGGGGTTTTGAGGGTTTTTATTGGGATTGGGATTTTTCCAGGTCTGTGGAAGTGTCCAAGGCCAGGCTGTGGGATTTGGATGGAATTTTGCCGCAGGAATTCCAGGATTTTGGGGGAAATTCATGGAATCAGATCCCATCCTGTGGGATTGTGGATTTTCCTGGATCTGGAAAGGGCAGGAAAAGGAAAATCCCAAGCTCTGGAATTTCCCTGGAAGCAGCAGGGAGAGCCCAAAAAAAAAGCTGGATTTGGAAAAATCGGGGAAAAATCTCCAGGATTTGGGAGAAATCAGGGAAAAACTCCAGGATTTGAAGAAATCCAGGAAAAAACTGCAGGAAAGTTCCAGGATTTGGAAAAATCAGGGAAAAAACTGCAGGAAAATTCCAGGAATTGGGAAAATCCAGGAAGAAGCTCCAGGAAAGCTCCAGGATTTGGAGAAATCTGGGAAAAATCTCCAGGATTTGGGAAAAATCTGTGAAAAAACTCCAGGATTTGGAAAATTCCATGAAAAAGCTCCAGGAAAGTTCCAGGAATTGGAGAATTGGGGAAAGAGCTCCAGGATTTGGAAAAATCAAGGAAAAAACGTCCAGGAAAGTTCTAGGATTGGGAAAAATCTGGAAAAAAACTCCAGGATTTGGAAAAATGTGGGGAAAAACTTCAGGAAAGTTCCAGGAATTGGAGAAATCTGGGAAAAAGCTCCAGGATTTGGGAAAATCCGTGAAAAAACTCCGGGAAAGTTCCGGGAATTGGAGAAAAATCTGGAAAAACTCCAGGATTCAGAAAAATCAGGGGAAAATCTCCAGGAAAGTTCCAGGATTTGGGAAAAAGCCGGGAAAATTTCTTGCTTCTTTTCCATCAGGAATTTCCCTTTTCCAGGTTTTTTTTTTTTGGGCCTCTCCTTCCCAGTTTTCCTCCAGGAAAAGGAGCAGGAATTCAGGGAAATTTGGGAAAAAAATCCCTCCCAGCCTTAAATCTTTGAGTTCCAGCTGGAGGAGGAGGGGAAAAAAACTGGGAAAAAACCCCCAAATCCAAGGGAATTCCCAGGGAATGGAGGATTTGGGATTCCTGGGAAAGGAGCTTTGGAATAATTCCAGGTGGTTCCAAATCCAAGGGAAATAAAGGATTTTATTTGGAAAAATAGAAAAAATAGGAAAGGAGGAGCTGCCAGAGGTTCTGTGGGGTTTTGGGGAAGGAATTCCCGAATTTTGGGGGAATTTGGAGGGTGGGATGGAATTCCGTGGGGTGGGTGGGGTTTGGGTCCTTCCCAAGGGAAAACAGTGTGGAATTCCAGGGGATCCCATTTTTCCAGGGGTTCCCAGGAGGATGGGAAATTCTGGGAATGGAAGGAGGGAAATCCTGGGATTAAAGGTGGGAAATCCCGGGAAAATCTTGGGAATGGAGCCAGGAAAATTCTGGGAATTGAGGGGGGAAAATCCTGGAAAAATCTTGAGAAAGGAGGCTGGAAAATCTTGGGATAAAAGGATGGGAAATTCTGGGAATGGAAGAAGGGAAATCCTGGGATTAAAGGTGGGAAATCCCAGGATAATCTTGGGAATGGAGCCAGGAAAATTCTAGGAATTGAGGGGGGAAAATCCTGGAAAAATCTTGAGAAAGGAGGCTGGAAAATCTTGGGATAAAAGGATGGGAAATCTTGGGAATTGAGGATGGGAAGTCCTGGAAAGGAGGCAGGAAAATCTTGGGGAAAAAGGGCGGGAAATCCTTGGAAATTAGGGTGGAAAATCTCGGGAATTGGGAGTGGGAAATCCTGGGAAATGAGGCAGGAAAATCCAGGATATAAGGGTGGGAAATTCTGGAAAGGAGGGCGGGAAATCCTGGGAGAGGAGGGTGGGAAATTCTGGGAATTGAGGGTGAAAAATGGTAGGAAAAAAGGGTGGAAAATCCTGGGAAAGGAGGGTGGAAAATCCTGAAAAAATCTTGGGGAAAAGGGGTGGGAAATCCCGGGAAATGAGGGCAGGAAATCCTGGGAAATGAGGATAGGAAATCCTGGAAAGGAGGCAGGAAAATCTTGGGAAAAAGAGTGGGAAATCCTTGGAAATTAGGATGGGAAATCCTGGAAGAATCTTGGGAAAAAAGGGTGGAAAATCCCAGGAAAGGAGGGTGGGAAATTTTGGGGAAAAAGGGGCGGAAATTCCTGGGAAAGGAGGCAGAAAAATCCTGGGAATGGAGGGTGGGAAAATCCTGGGAAAAACCAGTGGAAAATTCTGGGAATGGAGGGTGGGAAATCCTGGGAAATGAGGGTGGAAAATCTTGGGAAAAATGAGTGGAAAATCCCGGGAAATGAGGGTGGAAAATCCGGGAAATGAGGGTGGAAAATCTTGGGAGTGGAGCCAGGAAAATTCTGGGAATTGAGAGTGAAAAACGGTGGGAAAAAAGGGTGGGAAAATCCTGGAAAGGAGGGCGGGAAATCCCAGGAAAAAATGGTGGAAAATTCTGGGAATGGAGGGTGGGAAATCCTGGGAAATGAGGGTGGAAAATCTTGGGAAAAATGAGTGGAAAATCCTGGGAAAGGGGGGTTGGAAATTCTGGGAATTGAGGGTGGAAAATCCCAGGAATATCCTGGGAATGGATGTCAGGAAATCTACGGAAAGGAGGGCAGAAAATCTTGGGAAAGGAGCGTGGAAAATCCCAGGAAATGAGGATGGGAAATCCTGGGAAATAAGGGTGGGAAGGCCTGGAAAGGAGGCAGGAAAATCTTGGGAACGGAGAACAGGAAATGCAGAAAAGAAGGGCAGGAAATCCTGGGAAAAGCGGGTGAAAAATCTTGGGCTAAAAGGATGCAAGACTCTGGGAATCGCTGGTGGGAAAATCCCGGAAAATGAGGGTGGAAAATCCCGGGAAAGGAGGGCGGGGATTCCCGGGAAGTGGCTCCTAGGCCTTGTCCCCGCTGTCCCAAGCCCAGCGGGGCCGGGGACGCGTCCTGGGGAGGCCACCAAGGCCCCGGGGCCGGAAGGGGACAGCAGCCGTGTCCTGGTCCTGGTCCTGGTCCTGGTCCTGATCCTGGTCCTTGTCGCGGTTTCCTGGGAAAAGCCGTGACAGGGATGGCAGCGGGGACAGGAGGGGACGGGGGGTGGCAGCTGCCGGTGTCACCTCCGCGCCCTCCCTGGGGACATCCCCAGCTCCGCACCTGCTGCGTCCGCCTCCTTCCCGGCGCTGCCGCGCTCCTGCGCTCCCGTGGGATTCCCCGTGGAGATGGTGCCCGTGGAACTGGGGCCCATGGAATTCCCCATGGAATTGGTGCCCATGGAATTGGTGCCCATGGAATTGGTGAACATGGAATTGGTGAACGTGGAATTGGTGCCCATGGAATTGGTGCCCATGGAATTGGTGAACATGGAATTGGTGCCCATGGAATTGGTGAACGTGGAATTGGTGCCCATGGAATTGGTGCCCATGGAATTGGTGAACATGGAATTGGTGCCCATGGAATTCCCCATGGGATTGGTGCCCATGGAATTGGTGCCCATGGAATTCCCCATGGAATTGGTGCCCATGGAACTGGTACCCATGGAATTGGTGCTCTTGGAATGGTTTCCCATGGAATTGGTGCCTGTGGAATGGTTCTCCATGGAATGGTTTCCCATGGAATTCCCCATGGAACTGGTGCCCTTGGAACTGGTGCCCATGGAATTGGTGCCCATGGAATTGGTGCCCATGGACTGGTCTCCCATGGAATTGGCGCCCATGTTATTCCCCATGGAATTGGTGGCCATGGAATTCCCCATGGAACTGGTGCCCTTGGAATGGTTTCCCATGGAATTCCCCATGGAACTGGTGCCCTTGGAATGGTTTCCCACGGAATTGGTGCCCATGGAATTGGTGCCCTTGGAACGGTTTCCCACGGAATTGGTGCCCGTGGAATTCCTCATGAAATTGGTGCCCTTGGAGTTCCCCAAGGAACTGTTGCTCATGGAATTCGTGCCCATGGAACTGGTGCCCTTGGACTGGCTTCCCATGGAATTGGTGCCCATGGAATTGCCCATGGAATTGGTGCCCGTGGAATGATTCCTCATGGAATTGGTGCCCATGGAATTCCTCATGGCATTGGTGCCCATGGAATTGCCCTTGGAATTGGTGCCCTTGGAATGGTTTCCTATGGAGTTGGTGCTCATGGAATTGGTGCCCATGGAATTCCCTGTGGACTGTTTTCCCATGGACTGTTTTCCCATGGACTGGTTTCCCATGGAATTGGTGCCTATGTCATTGGTGCCCATGGAATCCCCCGTGGCAGCGTCCAGGGCCCGGCGGCGCCGCTCCAGGATGGATCCCAGCTCCAGGGCCGATCCCAGCTCCCGATCCCGGCTCTGCCGGCTGCGCCTCCGGCTCGGCCTCCGCAGGGCGCCCTGAGACACACGGGGTCACCGGGGGGGACACCACGGGGACAGCGAGGGGAGGGATAGATACCAAGGGGACATCAAAGGGACATCAGTGGGACGGATGTCAAGGGGACATGGAGGGGACACTGCAGGGACAGCATGGCAACACCATGGGTGTACAAAGGGGACATCTAAAGGGGCACCAGGGGGACAGCAAGGGGCACTGCAGGGACATAATGGGGACAGCATGGGGACACCAAAGAGACACCACAGGGACACCAAGAGGACATCAAGGGGGCACTGAGGGGACATCAAGGGCCACCAAAGGGACACAAAGGGGACACCACAGGGACAGAATGGGGACACTGTAGGGACAGCATGTCAACACCATGGCAACGCCATGGGGACAGCAAGGGGACATCAAAGGGACACCAGGGGGACAGCGAGGGGACACCAAGAGGATGCCACAGGGATGGCAAGGGGACACTAGGGGGACACCATGGGGGCATGATGGGGACATTGAGGGGACAGTGTGGGGACATCAAAAGGACATCAAGGGGAACATCATGGAGACATCATGGGGACACCATGGGGACACCATGGGGTACCAAGGGTACACCAAAGGGACACTGAGGGGGCAGCATGGGGACAGTGTGGTGACACTGAGGGGACACCAAGGGGACACTGAGGGGACATTGAGGGGACAGCGCTGCCCACCAGGATCCCCTGCAGCTCCAGCGCTGCGCTCCTCCTCTTGCTGGCTGTGGAGTCCTGCTGGGAAATTGGGAATGGCTCAATCCCGGGAATTCCTGACCCCGGGAATGCCAGGCCTGCCAGCCCCGTTGTCCCCATTGTCACCTGGCACGGGGGTGGCCTGGCCCTGGCCGGCCGCAGGACGATCCCGGTGCGGATCCGCTCCAGCATCTCCTGCACGGCCCTGGCACGGATGTCCTCGGTCCCCGAGTCACCTGCCAGGGTGGCACCGTGTGTCACCTCCCCCCGTGTTGGGGACACCGCTCGGGTCACACTGAGGGTGGAGCTGTCACCTCCCCTGGCAGTGCCACCCTGTCCCCAGATCACCCCCAATGGAGCTGGGGGACCCCTGGAGTGCCCCCTGTCCCTGTGACACTTTGGGGACACTCCTGATGTCACCCACCCCCCCCATCCCGGTAACACTTTGAGGACACTCCTGATATCCCCACATCCCTGTCCCGGTGACACTTTGGGGACATTCCCAATATCCCCACCCTGGTGACACTTCTGATGTCCCCACATCCCTGTCCCGGTGACACTTTGGGGACATTCCCAATATCCCCACCCTGGTGACACTCCTGATGTCCCCACCCCCAGCCTGGTGACACTCTGGGGACATTCCCGATGTCCCCAGCCCTCAGGACTCACTTTGCTCCAGGTTTTTCCGCACCTTCCTCTGCCTGAGGGCGGCCAGGGGGCTGCGGGGGGGACAGGAGGTGACACCGAAGGGGACAGGAGGTGACACATCTGTCACCCCATCCCCTCCCCTCTTGGGACGGGGTGGGGACAGCGGTTTTCCAGGAACATTCCAGAATGCTGGCCGGGAGAAGCCGCTGGGATGTGTCACCTACTCGGCGGGGACGGTGGTGGCAGCGGGCGGTGGCAGCGGTGGCGGCGGTGGCACCTCGGGGTGGCTCTGGGGTGGCGGCTGCTGCGCCAGCTGCTCCCGGAGGGACCCCACTGGAATGAGGCGGGATCGGGATTGGGGATCCCTCTGGAATTGTCTGGAATCCCCCCTGGAACCCTCTAAAATCCCCCTGGGATCCCTCTGGAATTTCTCTGGAATTTTCTGGAATCCCCCCTGGAATCTTCTGGAATCCCCCCTGGAATTCCCCTGGAATCCTCTGAAATCCCCCCTGGAATCTTCTGGAATCCCTTTGGAATCCCCTTGGAATCCTCTGAAATCCCCCCTGGAATCTTCTGGAATCCCTTTGGAATCCCCTATGGAATCTTCTGGAACCTTCTGGGATTCTTTTGAATCCATCTGGGATCCCCTTGGAATCTTCTGGAATTCTCCTGGGATCCCCTCTGGAACAATCTGGAATCATCCCTCAGAATCTTCTAGAATCCCACTGGAATCCTCTAAAATCCCCCTGGAATAATCTGGAATTCTTGCTGAAATCCTCTAAAATCCCTCTGGAATTCTTTGGAATCCATCTGGAATCCTCTAAAATCCCTCTGGAATTCTTTGGAATCCATCTGGAATCCCCCTGGATTTTTTCCCTGGAATCCTCTAAAATCCCCCTGGAATGTTTTTGAATCCCCCTGGAATCCTCTGGAATCCCCCCTGGAATTCTTTGGAATTTTTCTGGAATCCCTCTGGAATTCCACATGGAAATTCCCACCTTCCTTCTCCAGCCCTTCCAGCCTCTCCCTCAGCTCCCGCTTCTCCTCCCGCTCCTCCTCCAGCGCTTCCCGCGCCCGCTGCAGCTCCTCCCGCTCCTGCTCCAGCTCCTCCTCCTGTGGGAATGCGGGAATTCCGGGATCTGGGAAAACCCCAAGGACGGCGACGCTTCCCCGACCCTAAAATCGGGAATTCGGGGAAAAACTCCCGGCGGGTTTAAGGGCAAATCTGCCCTCGCTGTGGGATGGGGTTCCATCAACAGCTTGGGAAATCCATGGAAGGAAATCCATGGAGGGAAATCCATGGAGGGAAATGCATGGAGGGAAATCCATGGAAAGAAATCCATGGCGGGAAATGCATGGAGGGAAATCCATGGAAAGAAATCCGTGGTGGGAAATCCACGGAGGGAACTCCATAGTGGGAAATGCATGGATAGAAATCCATGGAAAGAAATCTGTGGTAGGAAATCCATGGAGGGAAATCCGTGGTGGAAATCTGTGGTGGGAAATCCATGGAAGAAAATCCATGGAGGGAAATCCATGGAAGGAGATCCATGGTGGGAAAACCATGGAGGGAAATCCATGGTGGAAATCCATGATGGGAAATCCATGAAGGGAAATCCATGGGGGGAAATCCACGGAGGGAAGTCCATGGAGGGAAATCCATGGTGGGAAATCCATGGATAGAAATCCATGGAAAGAAATCCATGGAGGGAAATCCATGGGGGGAAATCCATGGAAAGAGATCCATGGTAAGAAATGCATGGAGGGAGATCCATGGGAGAAAATCCAGGGATGGAAATCCATGGAAAGAAATCCATGGAGGGAAATCCACAGTAGGAAATCCATGGTGGGAAATCCATGGAGGGAATTCCACAGTGAGAGATTCACGGTAGGAAATCCATGGAAGGAAATCGGTGGTGGAAAATCCATGAAAGGAGATCCATGGAGGGAAATCCTTGATAGGAAATGCATGGAGGGAAATCCATGGGAGGAAATCAGGTGGGAAATCCATGGAGGGAAATCCACAGATGGAAATCCACGGTGGGAAATCCGTGGAGGGAGATCCATGGAGGGAAATCCATGGTGGAAAATCCATGGTAGGAAATGCATGGTGGGAAATCCATGAAGAAAAGGAAATCCATGGATGGAAATCCATGGTGGTAAATGTATGGAAGGAGATCCATGGATGAAAATCCATGGAGGGAAGTCCATGGTGGGAAATCTGTGGTGGGAGATCCATGGAGGGAAATCCGTGGTGGGAAATGTATGGATAGAAATCCATGGTAGGAAATCCATGGTGGGAAATCCATGGATGGAAATCCATGGTGGGAAATGCATGGAAGGAGATCCATGGTGGGAAATCCATGGAGGGAAGTTCATGGTGGGAAATCTGTGGTAAGAAGAATCCAATTTTCCACGGACGGAAATCCGTGGAAAGAAATCCATGGTGGGAAATCCATGGAGGGAAATGCATGGAAAAGCAGCACTCCATGGAATAATGGGAATGGAGGGGTGGGACCTGGACCCCGCTGTCCCCTGCCCGTGATGTCCCCAAGCTTGGGGACATTCCCTCACCCGCTGGCGCCGTTCCTGCCGCGTCTCCTCCAGCTCCCGGCTGAGTTTTTCCAGTTCCTGGAACGCTTCCAGGATTTGGGAATCGGGCGCGGCGCTCCTCAGCAGGATGGAGCTCTGGCGCTTCGCCTCCTTCTGCTGGACCAGCATCTGCGAGCGCGGGTGTCACCGCAGTGTCACCTCCCTGTCACCCTCGGTGTCACCCTCTGGAGGGCCTGGCGGTGAATCCCACCTGGCTCCATCCCTGGAAACCACACTGGGAGAACCCTGGGATCGTCTCATTCCCTTGGGATCACCCCGTTCCCTCGGGATGGGTGACAGGGATGTGCTGGGACACCCCATTGTCCCCTCTGTGCCACCCTCAGCAGTGTCCCCAACCTCTCAGTGTCACCTTGGTGTCACCTTCTGGAGGGACTGGTGGCTCCATCCCAGGAAACCACAGCGGGAGAATCCTGGGATCGTCCCATTCCCTTGGGATCACCTCATTCCCTCGGGATGGGTGACCCCACTGCCACCTCCGTGCCACCCCCAGCGGTGTCCCCAAGGCCTTGGTGGCACCTGGTGGGCGAAGGCCTCGGCGTGGCAGCGCAGGTCCTGCTCCAGCTCCAGCTGCTCCAGGGCCTGGCAGTAATCCTGGGTGACAATCTGGGACACTGCGGGGACAGCGGGGTGGGAAAGGGGGGAAAAGATTTGGGAAATGGGAGGGAAAAAGGGTGGGAAAAAGGATGGGAAAAGGGGGTGGGAAATGGGGGAAAAAGAGTTGGAAAAGTGTAGGAAAAGGGGGGAAGGGAAAGGTGGGAAAGGGGGGAAATGAGGGGTGGGAAATGGGGGAAGGAAAGGAGAGGGAAAAGGTTAAAAAAGGGTGGGAAAAGGGGAAAATGAGGCGTGATAAGGGGGGAAAAGGGTGGGAGAAGTTTGGGAAATGGGGAGAAAAGGGTGGGAAAAGGGGAGAGGGAAAGATGGGAAATAAGGGAGGATAAAGTGGGAAAGAGGAAATGAGGGGTGGGAAAAGGGGAAAAAAAGGGGGGGAAGGGCAGGAAAAAGGTGGAAAATAGGGGAGGAAAGGAGGGAAAGTGGAAGAAAAATGTGGGTAAGGTTTGAGAAATGGGAGGGAAAAGGGTGGGAAAAAGGATAGGAAAAAGGGGTGGGAAATGGGGGGAAAAGGGTCGGAAAAATGTAGGAAATATGGGAGGGAAAGGTGGGAAAAGGGGGAAATGAGGGGTGGGAAATGGGGGAAAAAGGGGTGGAAAAAGAGTGGGAAATGGGGGAAGGAAAGGCAGGAAAGGAGGGGGAAAAGGTTAAAAAAGGGTGGGAAAAGTTTGGGAAATGGGGGGAAAAGGGTGGCAAAAGGGGGGAGGAAAGGTGGGAAATAGGGGAGGAAAAAGTGGGAAAGAGGAAATGAGGGGTGGGAAATGGGGTGGGAAAAGGGGGAATGAGGGGAGGGAAATGGGAAAAAAAAGGGGGGGGAAGGGCAGAGAAAGAGTGGAAAATGGGGGAGGAAAAGGGGGGAAAGTGGAAGAAAAGAGTGGGGAAGGTTTGAGAAATGGGAGGGAAAAGGGTGGGAAATGAAAAGGAAATGAGGTGGAGGGAAAGGGGGGAAAAGGGTGGGAAAGGGGGTGAAAAATGATGGGAAAATGGGGAAAAGGGTGGAAAATAGGGGTGGGATAGGGAGGGAAGAAGGGTGGGGAAAAGATGGGGAAAAAGGAGAAAAAGGGGGAAAAAGGGAGGAAAAGGAGGCAAAAAGGAGTGGGAAAAGGGGGAAATGAAGGTGATGCCACCACGGGCAGCTGCCAGCCGTTGGTTTGGGGTGGCACTGGTGGCACTGGAGGGGACATGGGGACCCTGCTGACCTCTCTTGAAGGACCTCAGTGCCCTCTGGCTGGCGGCCAGGGCTGCCCGCAGGCGCTGCTGCTCCTCCCGCTCCAGCTCCAGCTGTGCCGGGAAAATACAGGAAAATACGTGAGAAATCTGGGAAATATCCGGGAGAAAATCAGTGAAAAATCCATGACAAACCCGTGAAACATCTGGGAGAAAATCTGGGAGAAAATAAGTGAAAAATCCATGACAAACCCGTGAAAAATCTGGGAGAAAATCTGGGACAAAATAAGTGAAAAATTCATGACAAATCCGCAAAAATCCGCGAAAAATATCTGGGAGAAAATCCGGGAGAAAAATCTGTGACAGATCCTCAAAAAAAATCTGTGAAAACGTCATGAAGAATCTGTGAATAATCAGGGAGAAATCCAGGAGAAATCTAGGAGAAAATCTGTGGCAATCCCCAAGAACTCGGTGAAAAATCTGGGAGAAAATCTGGGAGAAAATCTGGGACAAATCTGTGAAAATTCGTGAAAAATCCAGAAGAAAATCCATGAGAAAATCCAGGAGAAATCCACAAAAATTTTGTGAAAAATTTAGCAAAAAAATCTGTGAAAAATATGGGAGAAAATCAGTGAAAAAAATCCATGAAAAATCCACAAAAAATCTGCAAAAATTTGGGAGAAAATCCATGAAAAATCTGCAAAAAATCTGTGAGAAATCAGCGAGAACTTAAAGAAAAATCCACGAAAAATCCGTGAAAAATCCCACCCTGAGCCCTGGGACATTGTGGGGGGGGCTTAATCCCAAAAATCTCCAAAATCCCAAAAAGGGAAAGGGGGGTTTGGGTGGTTTTGGGGTACCTGGGTGTGCAGGTGCTGCAGCTGTGCCTGGAGGTCCCGGTGCTGTTCCAGGAGCTGGGAGAGATCTTCCTGTGGAGCTGGGGGAAAAGTGGGAATGAGGGGTGGGAAAGGGGGAAAAGGGGAAAAATGGGGGGGAAAGGGGGAAATGGGGAAATTGAGGGGTGGGAAAGGGGGAAAAAGGGGGAAAAGGGGGGAAAAAGGGGGGGAAAGGGGGAAAGGGGGAAAAAGGAGGAAGGGGAAAAAGGGGGGAAAGGATGAAAAAGGAGTGGGAAATGGGGGGAATGAGGAGTGGAAAAGGGAGAGAAAAAGTGGGAAATGGGGGAGGAAAGATTGGGAAAAGGGGAACTGAAGGGTGGGAATGGGGGAAAGGGGAAAGGGTGGGAAAGGGAGGGAACGAGAGGTGTGAAAGGGGAAAAAAGGGGGAAAAAGGGGGAAAAAGGGGGGAAAAGGGGGGGAAAAGGGGGAAAATGGGGGTCAGAATGAGGAGTGGGAAAGGGAGATAAAAAGTGGGAAATGGGGAAGAAAAAAATTGGGAAAGGGGGAATTGAGGAGTGGGAAATAGGGGGGAATGAGGAGCTGGAAATGAGGGGGAAAAAGGTTGGGAAAGGGGGAATTGAGGGGTGGGAAAAGGGGGAGAAAAAGAGTGGAAAAGAGGGAAAAAAGGGATGGAAAGGGCAGCGCAGCCCTCCTGGAGCGGAGCCCCCCTGGTCACCCCATCCCAGCTGTGTCCCCAATATCCCGACTGGAATCTGCTCTGCAAGGGGATCCAGCGGGAATGAGGTGTGACAGCGGGGGTGGCGCCCCTGGGACACCCCAAACACCCCCCAGGGATCATCCTGGGGTGCGATCAGGGCATTGGGGGTGTCCCCATGAGGTCCCCAGAGGCTGCCGAGAACCGGAAGCGGCACCTTGGGAAAAGAGGATGGGAAAGGGGAAGCGCGAGCGGTGTCGGCGACCGCGGTTGGATTTCGGTGTCGCTTTCGCTTGGTTTGACCCAAAACGGGGCTTGGGAACGCCCCCAAAGCTCGGTGTGGGGACAGTCTGGGATTTGGGGACATTGGGAGGGGACAGCGGGGCAGGGATGGGGTGGGGTGGGGTGGGATTGGGATGGATGGGATGAGATTGGGATGGGATTGGGATTGGGATGGGATTGGGATGGGGTGGGATGGAATTGGGATAATTTGGGGTGGGTTAGGATGGGATTGGGATGCGATGGGATGGGATTGGGATTGGGATGGGATTGGGATGGGGTGGGACGGGATAGGATATGATGGATGGATGGATGGATGGATGGATGGATGGATGGAACAGAAGGAATGGGAAGGAATTGGGATGATTTGGGATGAGATGGAATTGGGATGAAATGGGGTGGGATAAAATGAGATGGGGAGGAAATGCAATGGGATGGAATGGGATGGGATGGGATCCATGGGATGTGATCCATGGGATGGGATGGGATGGGATCCATGGGATGGGATGGGATCCATGGGATGGGATGGGATGGGATGGGATGGGATGGGATCCATGGGATGGGATGGGATGGGATGGGATGGGATGGGATGGGATCCATGGGATGGGATCCATGGGATGGGATGGGATGGGATCCATGGGATGGGATCCATGGGATGGGATCCATGGGATGGGATGGGATGGGATCCATGGGATGGGATGGGATGGGATGGGATGGGATCCATGGGATGGGATCCATGGGATGGGATGGGATGGGACACCTCAGGCTCACCTGGGAGCTGGGCAGGGGTGGGTGACTCTTCCAGGGCCACCCCTGTGGGTGTCACCTCCTCTGGGGTCACCTCAGGGGTCCCTCTGGGGCTCCTGGCCAGGCCGATCCTCTCCAGCCGCGCATTCTCCTGCTCCACCAGAATTCCAGAATCCCAGAACCGGGGTTTCCCCCATGGCCCTCGAGCCGGGCATGCCCCGAGGGTGCCCCAGCACCTTTGTCCCCATGAAGGGACAAATCTGGGGACCTGTCCCCATCCCCACCTGGGCACTGAAGGCCTGGGCTCGCTGCCGGCTCTGCTGCTCCAGCTCCACCTCGGTGTCCAGCGCCGCCAGCTCGGCCAGCAGCGCCTGTGACGCTGAGGGTGACACCGGTGGTGACATCGGGGATCAGGTGCCACCAGTGTGCCCAGAGCCCGGCCAGGGCACCCAGGGGCGGGGCTGGCACCGAGCCAGGGGGGGGATTTACCCCAGGGGGGTGCCAGGGACAATGGGGACATGGGAATGGGACAATGGGATGGGACATTGGGATGGGACACTGGGATGGGACATTGGGACACTGGGATGGGACACTGGGATGGGACATTGGGATGGGACACAGGGATGGGACAATGGGATGGGACAATGGGATGGGACACGGGGATGGGACATTGGGATGGGACACGGGGATGGGACACGGGGATGGGACATTGGGATGGGACATTGGGATGGGACATTGGGATGGGGCATTGGGGATGGGGCATTGGGATGGGACACAGGGATGGGGCATTGGGATGGGACACGGGGATGGGACATTGGGATGGGACACGGGGATGGGGCATTGGGATGGGACACAGGGATGGGGCATTGGGATGGGACACAGGGATGGGACACCAGGAATGGACAGGGCTCACCTTGCTCCAGCTGGGCCAGCCGAGTCTCGGTGTCATCTGGCACTGCATCCAGGGGCAGGTGCTATGGTGGGAAAAACGGGAATGAGGCTCTGGGTTGGCATGGAATTCCATTGGCACGGAGTTCCCTTGGCACGGCCGTGACAAATGTCACCGTGTTGGCACAACGTGGCATTGTCATGGCGCTGAATGGCCCTCGGGATGGGATTCTGTTGGGGTGGAGTGGCCCTTGGGGTGGAATTCCATTGGGATGGGATGGGATGGGATGGCCCTTGGGATAATGCCCTTGGGATGGGATTCCATTGGCACGGCATTCCATTGTTTGGCACTGGCACCGCTTTTGGCACAGAATTCCATTGGCGTGGCATTTCCACTGGCATGGAATTCCACTGGCCTGGCACTGGCAGGGTATTCCATTGGCATTCCATTGGCACTGGCAGGGTATTCCATTGGCATTCCATTGGAATTCCATTGGCACTGGCAGGGTATTCCATTGGAATTCCATTGGAATTCCATTGGCGAGCCCTGAGCCACCTGGACACCCTCAGTGCCAGGGATGCTGTGCCTGTGTCACCCCCGAAATCCGGACACAGGGCACCCCCCCTTCATCGCCCTGATTTATGGGATCAGGAAGGGGAAATCCAATGGAAAAGGAGCCTGGAAGTGATACCTGTCCAAGAGCTGCCTCTTCCTCCTCCTCCTCCTCGCTGCTCCCGGACTCCAGGATGGCTGTGGTGACACCAGGGGTGACAGTGGGGGACAGGACGGTCCCTGGCACCCCTGAGTGTCCCCTCTGCACACTGGGACACAGCCCTGGGGTCCCCAATGTGGCACTGGGGACATCCATTGTCCCCAGGGTCCCCGGCTCCCCCTGGACCGGTCCCACAATCCCTGATCCAGTTATGAACACGCTCGGGAATCCAAATCCCAACCCCTTTTCCCAGGACAGGACCCTCTCCCCAGCCAATCCCCAATCCTGAGGAGGGAAAATCACCCCCAGACCCCAAATCCCACTGGTGATTCCCCAAAAATCCCCAATTTTGTGGAGGGAAAATCCCCCCCAGCCCCCAAATCCCAGCCCCCAAATGCAACTGGTGACCCCCCAAAAATCTCTGAATCTTGAGGAGGGAAAATCGCCCCCAGAACCCAAATCCCAGCCCCCAAACCCCACTGGTGACCCCCAAAATCCCCCACAAGGTTCCCCCTTACCCGTGAGGTGTCCCCCGACTCCGTCCCCAATCCAGGCCATGCCTGGGGGTCCCCAAACCCCCGAGATTTGGGGGTGCCTCCCTTTCCCCGGCGCTGCCTCCTCGTTCCCCGACAGGGAAGTGAAACCACCCTCCCCTCCCTCTCCCCTCCCCTCCCTCTCCCCTCCCTCCTCCCGAGAGGCCCCGATCCCAACATGGGGGAAGTGAAACCCACAGCAGGATGTTGGGGTTTTCCATGACGAGTTTTCCCCTAAAACACAGAATTATGGGGTTTTGGGGAGCTGCAGTTCAGAGGGGGGTCAGGAACTGCTGCTCCAGGCGTTCCCAGGGTGGGAATTCCATGGCCATGGAAAGGAAATGTTGGAGAACAGAAGGGTTTGGTGACCACAGTTGTTTATTCACCAATAATAACAAATTTTTTTGCCAAAGATTTTAGGGAAGGGGGATCCGATTGCAGGAAAAGGGGGATTTGTGTGGGTCTGGGGTCACAGGGCCGTGCCCTGCTCGGGCGCCTTGGCCTCGCGGGGGTAGAACTCCGCCAGGATGTTCTCGGGGATGCGCTTGAGGAGCTGCTTGGGGAAGATGCGCAGGAGCTGCCAGCCAATGTCCAGCGACTCGAAAATGCTCCGGTTCTCGTAGGGACCTGCCGGGACGAGCGGGGTGGAGGATCTGGGGCTGCTGCAGGGGCTCTCCCGGATCCCAAATGCCCGGTTTAGGGCCGGAGGCTCACCCTGGGAGATGAAGTGCTTCTCGAACTTGTGCAGGAACTCCAGGTACAGGAGGTCGTCGGCAGACAGGGCCTCCTCGCCCACCACGGCCTTCATGGCCTGCACGTCCTTCCCGATGGCGTAGCAGGCGTACTGCGGGATCCAGGGATCCCACCGAGGGATTGGGATGGGCACGGACCCCACAGCCCGGCCGGGGACACCAAGGGACACCTCCCACCATCCCAGTGGTTCAAAGATCCATCCCAACCTGGCCTTGGGCACTGCCAGGGATCCAGGGGCAGCCCCAGCAAATCTGGGAATTCCAGCCCAGGCAGGAATTCCTTGCCAAGATCCCAGCCCAATCTCCCCTTTCCCAGTGGGAGCCATTCCCTGGCTCCTGTCCCTGCAGGCCTTGTCCCCAGCCCCTCTGCAGCTCTCCTGGAGCCCCTGCAGGGACTCTGAGGATTCCCTGGAATTTTCCCTTCTCCAGGTGGGCATTCTGAGCTCTTCCAGCCTGGCTCCAGAACTCTGGGATAGTTTGAGTTGGAAGGACCTTAAATCCCATCCCATTCCACCCCCATTCCATGTTTAGGGACACCTTCCCCTACCCCGGGTTGCTTCTGTGTCATGGAGGGACAGGACACAGAAGCAACCATCCCACCCCATCCCATCCCATCCCATCCCATCCCATCCCATCCCATCCCATCCCATCCCATTTCCTCCCTATCTCATTTTATCCCACCCCGTTTCATCCCAATTCCATCTCATCCCAAATCATCCCAATTCCTCCCATCCCAATTCTGTTCCATCCAACCATCATCCATCCATCCATCCATCCATCCATCCATCCATCCATCCATCCATCCATCCAACCAACCTGGCTTTGGACATTCCCAGGGATTTGGGGCATTCCCAGCATTCCTGTGTGTTTCCCTGGATTCTCCCCCCATCCCAATAAAGGCAGCTGAAGATTTGGGATTTAGGACACCCCGTGGAGCTCAGTGGGATCCAATCCTGAATCATCCCAAAATCAGAGCTCTCCTCTGGAATCCCGTGGCCATTCCTGGGGCTCTGAGCTCTTCCCTTTTCCAAGAGAACATTCCCAGCTCTCCCAGCCTGGCTCCAGAGCAGCTCCTCCTCTGGAATTGCTCCAGCAGCTCCAAACCCTCCTGAATTTGGGATCTGGGAGCAGGAGCAGCTCCACGGGTGGGGCCTCACCTGCGCCTCCCAAGCAGGGGGACAGGAGGGCCCTGAAGTGACAAACGCCCCACCCTGAGTGTCCCCAGGCCCTCACCAGCTGGTTGGACACGTCCCCGTGGTCCTTCCTGGTCATTCCCTCTCCGATGGCCGATTTCATCAGCCGGGACAGGGACGGCAGAACGTTGATGGGGGGGTAAATCTGTAGGGTGGGAGTGACCCCAGTGTCCAGCCAGCCCTGGGGGACCCCACCCCTACCCCCGGTGTTCCCGGGTGGTTTCCAGCCCCAGTGGGTGCTGGATCCATCCCTGGATCCCTCCTGGATCCATCCCTGGAGGTGGGGAGGGGTTTGGGAACGAACCTGGCGGTTGTGGAGCTGCCGGTCCACGTAGATCTGGCCCTCGGTGATGAAGCCGGTCAGGTCGGGGATGGGGTGGGTGATGTCTGGGGTGGGGGGACAGAGGGGCTGTGAGACCCCAGAGCAGGGCTGGCAGCTCAGCTGGGCACGGGACAACGCTGTGTGACATCTGTGGGGTCACCGGGGCAGCACAGACCCCACTGAGGTCCATACAGGGGGGTTTGGTGTCACCCCCTTGTCCTGGAGCTGGGACCCCAAATGGGAGGGGATGGGGTGGCTTGGATGGCAGAGAGGGGTCTCAGTGTCACCTCCTTGTCCTGGGGCTGGGAACCCCAAATGGGAGGGCTTTGGTGTCACCCCCATTGTCCTGGAGTGACCCCAAATGGGAGAGGATGGGGGTGGTTGGGGTGGCACAGAGGGGTTTTGGTGTCACCCCCTTGTCGTGGAGTGACCCCAAATGAGAGGGGAAGGGGGTGGTTGGGATGGCATGGGGGGTTTTGGTGTCACCCCATTGTCCTGGAGTTTGGGACCCCAAATGGGAGGGTTTTGGTGTCACCCTCTTGTCCTGGAGTGACCCCAAATGGGAGGGGACGGAGTGGCTTGGATGGCACAGAGCGGTTTTGGTGTCACCCCATTGTCCTGGAGCTGGGGACCCCAAATGGGAGGGTTTTGGTGTCACTCCCTTGTCCTGGAGTGACCCCAAATGGGAGGGGGTGAAGGTGGTTGGGGTGGCACAGAGGGGTCTCAGTGTCACCTCCTTGTCCTGGGGTTTGGGACCCTAAATGAGAGGGGATGGGGTGGCTTGGATGGCACAGAGGGGTTTTGGTGTCACCCCATTGTCCTGCAGTGACCCCAGATGGGAGGGGATGGGGGTGGTTGGGATGGCACAGAGGGGTTTTGGTGTCACCCTCTTATCTTGAAGCCAAGGACCCCAAACAGGAGATGTTGTAGGGTTGCTGGGGACATGGGGAACTCTCAGACCCTAAATCACCCCAGCAGCCTCCCCACCCCAGGAGCTCCCAAAACCGAGTAAAACCAGCACAATTTGGGATTTCCCAACCCTGCGATTCCCCGGAGTGGGGACATCCCGATCTCCCACGGTGTTCCCGCCCCTCCCGGTGTTCCCGGCCCCTCCGTGTCCCGCTGACCGTCGTTGGGCATGGTGAGGATGGGGATCTGGGTGATGGAGCCGTTCCTGCCCTCCACGCGCCCGGCGCGCTCGTAGATGGTGGCCAGGTCCGTGTACATGTAGCCGGGGAAGCCGCGGCGGCCTGGCACCTCCTCCCTGGCTGCTGACACCTGCGGGGTGGGGGGGTCAGAGCATCCCAAACACCCCAAAAACCACGGGAGGCGCGAGGGACACGAGTGTCCTGAGCAGCCCAGGCAACCCCAAAAATCCCAGGTATGCTGCATGCCCCAAACGCCCCAAAAAACTCAAGAAGCTTGGGAGCTCCGGGTGTGCTGGGAATTCTGAGCACCCCAGACACCCCAAAAACCCCAGGTGTGGTGGGTGCCCCAAACACCTCAGAGACCTCAAAACCTCCAAACACCCCAAAAACCATGGGAAACCCAGATGTGCTTGTCACCCTGAGCACCCCAGGTACCCCAAACACCCCAAGAACCGTGGAAACCCCAGGTGTGCTGAGAATCCTGAGCACCCCAAGCACCCTGGACACCCCATAGACCCCAAACACCCCAAAAACTCTGGGCTGTCCTTGTCATTCTGAGCACCCCAAACCTCCCAAGAACCCCAAACACCCCCAGCTGTCCTTGTCACCCTGAGCACCCCAAATCCCCAAGAACCCCGTCACCGCCAGCTGTTCTTGTCACCCTGAGCACCCCAAACTCTCAAAGGACCCTGGAACCTCCATCTGTCCTTGTCACCCTGAGCACCCCAAACCTCCCAAGAACCCCAAACTCCTCCAGTTGTCCTTGTCACCTTGAGCACCCCAAACTCCCCAAGGACCCTGTCACCCCCAGCTGTTCTTGTCACCCTGAGCACCCCAAGTCCCACAAGGACCCTGGGACCTCCAGCTCTCCTTGTCACCCTGGGCATCCCAAACTCTCCCAGGATCCTGGGCTGTCCTTGTCACCCCAAACCTCCCAAGAACCCCAAACACCTCCAGCTGTCCTTGTCACCCTGGGCCCCCCAGGTACCCCAAGAACCCCATCTGTCCTTGTCACCTTGAGCACCCCAGGTACCCCAAGAACCCTGGGCTGTCCTTGTCACCCTGAGCCCCCCAAACCCCGCGGCCACCCTGTGCTGACCTCTCTGAGGGCCTCGGCGTAGGAGCTCATGTCGGTCAGGATGACCAGCACGTGCTTCTCGCACTGGTACGCCAGGAACTCGGCCGTGGTCAGCGCCAGCCGCGGCGTGATGATCCTCTCGATCCTGTGGGACACCCCCAATTAGCACAATTAGGCTAATTAGCCCCCACTGGGCAGGTTTGGGGTGCCAGGAAAGGAAGGGAGAGAAGGAAGAGGGAAGGAAGGAAGAAAGGGAGGGAGGGAGTGAGGGAGGGAGGAAGGAAGGGAGGGAGGGAGGAAGGGAAGGAGGGAGGAAGGGAGAAAAAAGAAGAGGAGGAGGGAGAAGGAGAGGAAGAGGAGGAGGAGGCAGGGCTGTGCCTCACGTGGGGTCGTTGGCCAGGTTGAGGAAGAGGCAGACGTTCTCCATGGAGCCGTTCTGCTCAAAGTCCGACTTGAAGAACCGCGCGGTCTCCATGTTCACCTGCGGGACACGCGGTCGGCGGGTGGGGACATGGGGACACAGGGACAGGGTGGTTCTGGGGTCACCTGGGATGTCCTGACTCACCCCCATGGCCGCGAAGACAATGGCAAAGTTGTCCTCATGGAAATCCACCACATCCTTGGATTTCTTCACCAGCCCGGCCTGGCGGCAGATCTGAGCTGCGATCTGCGGGAGGGGACAGAGACAGGGGTGGCAGCAGGGACACCCCGGAGCGGCCATGGCCCCCGTGGGACTGGGGTATGGCCCCACAGGTCGGGGGCCAGCAGGGTGTCCCCCTCTTGCTGCATCCTGCCTTGCCCGTGGTCACTTCTGACTGGTCAGGGATGCTTCCCATCCCATCCCACCCTATGGATCCTATCCCAATCCCATCCCATGGATCCCATCCCAATACCAATCCCAATCCTATGCCAAGGATCCCATGCCATGCCATCCCATTCCACCCCATGGATCCCATTCCATCCCAATCCCAATCCCAATCCCAATCCCAATCCCCCTCTGGAATTTCCAACCCCTCCTACTCCATCCCACACTCGTGGGGACATGAGAAGGGTCTGGAGCTCCCCAATCCCTGGATTTAGGGGCCCTAAACCAGCCCAGATCCTCCCGCACAGTGCACAGGGATTGCTGTGCCAACAGGGAAACTGAGGCACGAGCTGACAGCAGCTTCCCGACTCCAGGAGCAGGGATTTGACCTTCCCAACCCCTCCATCTTCCTCCTCCCACAATCCCACCTCATTGTGGGGCAGCCCGGCGGCGGAGAAGATGGGAATTTTCTGTCCGCGGGCGATGCTGTTCATGACGTCGATGGGAGAGATCCCGGTCTGGATCATCTCCTCAGGATAGATCCGCCCGTGGGGGTTGATGGGCTGGCCTGGATCATGGAATGGAGGGGTTGGGTGGGGCCTTGAACACATCCAGTCCCACCCAGAGACAATTCCCACCATCCCGGGGTGCTCCAAGCCCTGTCCAGCCTGGCCTTGGATACTTCCAGGGATGGGGGGGAGGAGGATGCAGGGATGGCCCTGGTTGGTGGTGAAAATTGGGAAGGAAGTTCTGGAGATGAGCAGGGAGGCACTCTGGGGGGGGACAGGAACCATCCCAGTGCCTGGACACCCTCCTGGAGCACTCTGGTGGGGATGGAGGGATGGATGGATGGATGATGGATGGATGGATGATGGATGGATGATGGATGGATGGATGGATGGATGGATGATGGATGGATGATGGGATGGATGATGGATGATGGATGGATGATGGATGGATGGATGGATGGATGATGGATGGATGGATGGATGGATGATGGATGGATGGATGGATGATGGATGGATGATGGATGGATGATGGATGGATGATGGATGGATGGATGATGGATGGATGATGGATGGATGGATGGATGGATGATGGATGGATGGATGATGGATGGATGATGGATGGATGGATGATGGATGGATGATGGATGGATGGATGGATGGATGGATGGATGATGGATGGATGATGGATGGATGGATGATGGATGGATGATGGATGGATGATGGATGGATGATGGATGGATGGATGGATGGATGGATGGATGGATGATGGATGGATGGATGATGGATGGATGATGGATGATGGATGATGGATGGATGATGGATGGATGATGGATGGATGGATGGATGGATGGATGGATGGATGGATGATGGATGGATGGATGATGGATGGATGATGGATGGATGGATGGATGATGGATGGATGATGGATGGATGATGGATGATGGATGATGGATGGATGGATGATGGATGGATGATGGATGGATGATGGATGGATGATGGATGGATGGATGATGGATGATGGATGGATGGATCCATGTATGGATGCAGGGATGTGGTGACACCACAGGGCACGGTGACACCATCAGGGCACGCTGTCACCCCCGGTTCCAGCCCATCCCAAGCCCCTCCCGCATTCCCTCATTGCTGTCACCGTTGATGTCCAGGAAGTCCTCGGCCATCACTGGGGGGCCGCTGTCGATGGGTTTGGCGGAGCCGTTGAACACGCGGCCTGTGGGGACACGGGGACTGTCCCTCCTGAGGCCACCACCATGGCCCTGGGACATGGTCCCCAACCTGATCCCGGGATGTGCCTCCCACCCCAGAGGGGACACAGGCACCGGGGGGCAGTGGGGCAGGAAGTGTCACCTGCGGGCTGGGTGACACCGCAGCTCCTGTGGCAGGAAGGTGCTGGCACATGAGGACAAGATCCCCATGTCCCCCCCACGTCCCCAGCCACCCCCATAGCCCTGTCCCCGTGTCCCCATGCCCGCAGCCACCTCCATCACCTCCCCCTTGTGTTCCCAGGCAGGGGGATGACACTGAGACCCCCATAAAGGCACAGGGGACAGGACCTTGTCCCCAACATCCTTTCCATGACCCCATGCCCCCAGTCACCCCCATCACTCTGCCCCTGTGTCCCCATGTCCCCATCACCCTGTCACTGTGTCCCCACATCCCCATCATCCTGTCCCTGTGTCCCTATGTCCCCATCACCCCCATCCCTGTGTCCCCACATCCCCATCACCCTATTCCTGTGTCCCCATCATTCTGTCCCCATGTCCCCATGTCCCCATCACCCTGTCCCCGTGTCCCCACGTCCCCAGTCACTCCCCTCTCTCAGTCCCCATCACCCCCATCACTCTGTCCCTGTGTCCCCATGTCCCCATCACCCTGTCCCCATGTCCCCATCACCCCCATTACCCCCATCACTCTGTCCCCGTGTCCCCACGTCCCCAGTCACTCCCCTCTCGCAGTCCCCAGCTCAGTGGGGTGACACCAACCCCCCCCAAACCATCCCCAGGGAGGGGACGCGGCCTCACCGCTCCCTCTCAGCCTCATCGACCGTCTCGGAGCCGCGGTGGCATCGATCGCCACAAAGCCACGGTTCCCTGACCTCGCCTCGGTGGCTGCCGTCCCCTCCCCGCCCCCCCTGTGCCCCACGGGACGCGGTGGCGGTGCGGGGACACGGCGGCGGTGTCACAGCGCATCAGGGTGATGGCAGCGCCGAGCGCCGAGCACGAAAGGTCAGCGGCCACGGCAGCGGCGACTCCCGGGGGACACCGAGAGCGGCAGGGGGGCGACACCGGGAGGGGGGGCGACACGGGGGAGGTGACACCGCCCCCTGCCCTTTGCGGGAGCGGGACGGGATCGCGGCGGACACGCGGCCCCCGTGGGTGAGGGGACAACGCAGGGACAGGGCCACCCCCCGGCCCGACCCCGAGTGACCCCGGCGGGGTCTGGGGGGCTCGGGGGACATGAGGGGACGGGGGGGGCTCAGAGCTGGATCCCAGAGTGGTTTTGGGGGGGAAGGGACCTTGAATGGCGTCGATGTCACCTCCCTGCCATGGGGACATGGGGACACGTTCCACTGTGCCAGGTGGATTCAGACGCTGGCCAGCCCGGGCTGGGACACTGCCAGGGACGCGGTGACACCGCCAAGGGTGGGGCGACACCGCCAGGGACGCGGTGACACCGCCAGGGACGGGTGACACCGCCAGGGACGCGGTGATGCTTTCAGGGATGGGGTGACACTAGCAGGGATGCCAGGGATAGGGTGACACTGCCAGGGTTGGGGTGACACCTCCAGGGACAGGGTGACAGAAATGGGGGGACACCTCCAAGGATGCGGTGGCACCGCCAGGGACGGGGTGATGCTTTCAGGGATCGGGTGACACCTCCGGGGGTAGGGTGACACTTATAGGGATGGGATGACGCCTCCAGGGATGCGGTGACACCGCCAGGGACAGGGTGGCACCTCCAAGGATAGGGTGGCACCGCCAGGGATGCGGTGACACCTCCAGGGACAGAAGGACGCTTTCAGGGATGGGGTGACACTGCCAGGCACGCGGTGACACTTTCAGGGATGGGGTGACACCTCCAGGGATGGGGTGACATCTCCAGGGATGCGGTGGCACCGCCAGGGACAGGATGATGTTTTCAGGGATGGGGTGACACCGCCAGGGACCCAGTGACACAGGGAGAGGGGGACACTTCCAGCGGTGGGGTGACACCCCCAGGGACGGGGTGACACCCCCAGGGACGAGGTGACACTTTCAGGAACCCGGTGCCACCTCACCTGGCCTCCTTTCTTCCCCCATCCCAGGCGGGATCACCGCGCACAGAGGACGCGGGGACAGGGTGATGGGGACATGGGGACATGGGGACATGGGGACATGGGGACATGGGGACGGGTCCCGGCCTGTCCTAGGTGGCTGTCACAGCTCGGAGGTGACCCAGGGACGTTCTCGGCCCCGGAGCTGAACCCCAAACGCCCGAACCCCCCCGGATTTCGGTGCCAGCCGTGCCCGCGCTCACCCAGCATGTCCTCGGACACCGGCGTGCGCAGGATGTCCCCCGTGAACTCGCACGTTGTCGCCTTGGCATCGATGCCCGATGTGCCCTCAAACACCTGCGGGGTGCCCGCCGAGGGCAATTAACCAGGATTAATTAAGGCTTTGGGGGGCGTGATGTGACCCGCGCTCACCCCAACCCTCCCCGGGAGGGGACATAAAAGAGGGGACAAAGTTTGGGGTTAAAAACCCCTTCTTGAGGGGCTTTGGGGGGATTTTTTGGGGTGGGCGGTGAATGCCGCACCCGCGGGAAAAGCCTTTTTGATCCGGATAATATTTGGCATCATTTGCGTTAATTAACCCCCGGCTCGCCGCTTTAATTAGAGCCGGGTGGCCCCTGGGAGCAGGGGGAGCTGGGGACGGTGACAGGTGACACTTGGAGCCCCCCAGGTGGCTGCGGGTCACCCCCAACAACGCTGAGGCTGCAAAAATCCCCTTTTCTCTCTTTTTTTTCCCCTTCCTTTTATCCCTTTTTCCTCCCTTTTTTTCCCCCTGCCCGAGCCTGACTCCCTAATAGGATTAAAAGGGCATCCCCGAGGCGCAGGTGGCATCAGAGCCGCGATTTTGGGGCAGCTGCGCGGCCCCCCCGAGCCGAGCCCCGCGGGGCCACCTGGGGGGGATCCGGGCTAATCAGGGGGGGTTTGACCCCAAACAGCCCCGGGGCTCGCGGCTCTGGGGACACCCGGGAACCAACGCTGTCCCGGGGTTGGTGGCTTTGGGGACACCCGGGAACCAACGCTGTCCCGGGGCTGGTGGCTCTGGGGACACCCCGGTGGTCTCTGCTGTCCCAGGGTTTGTGGCTTTTGGGACACCCCAGCCAGGGCTGGTGGCATTGAGGACACCCCGGTGGTCCCTGCTGTCCCAGGGCTGGTGGCTTTGGGGACAATGGCCTCGCTGTCCCATGTCTGGTGGCTTTGGGGACACCCCAGCAGCCACTGCGGTCCCAGTGCTGGTGGCATTGGGGACAATGGCCGGGCTGTCCCAGGGTTGGTGGCTTTAGGGGGTGGTGGCAGCGCAGTCCTGGGATGGAGGGGGGGTCAGTGTGGGGTTGTGGGGTGAGGGAGGGGACACGGCCTGTCCAGGACACCCCTGGCCATCCAATGACACTGTCCCCTGTCCCAGGACACCCCTGGCCATCCAATGACACCCCTGGACACCCCTGGACACTGTCCCCTGTCCCAGGACATTTGTCCCAGGACACTGTCCATCACAGGACCCCGCTATCTGTCCAAGGACACTGTCACCTGTCCCAGGACATTGCCCATCCCAGGACATTCCTGGCCATCCCAGAACATCGGTCCCGCCTCTAAAGAGCGCAGGGACACGAGCCCGACAGCCACCACTGGAGGGGGACAGAGCCACGGGACAGAGCCCTGGGACAGGGACAGAGCCTTGGGACAGGGACCCGGGACAGGGACAGGGACCTGGGACAGGGACAGAACCACGGGACAGAGCCCTGGGACAGGGACAGGGACCTGGGACAGGGACAGAGCTCTGGGACAAGGACCTGGGACAGAGCTCCGGCACAGGAACAGAGCTCCGGGACGGGAACAGAGCCTTGGGACAGGGACTCGGGACAGGGACAGAACCCCGGGACAAAGCTCCGGGACAGGGACCCGAGACAAGGACAGAGACCCGGGACAGAGACAGAGCCCTGGCCCGCGTGGCCCCCGCCTGTCGCAGTGCGGTGCTGTCGCCGTGTCCCCGCGGTGTCGCCGTGTCCCCGCGGTGTCGCCGCGTCCCCGCGCTCACCTGCACGATGGCCTTGGCTCCCATCACCTCCAGCACCTGCCCGCTGCGGGTGGTGCCGTTGGGCAGGGTGAAGTTCACGATCTCGGCGTACTGGGCGAACTGTGGGGACAGCGACACTGGCAAACGGGGTGGCGGTGTCCCCTCTGTCCCCTCAGCCCGCCCCTGTCACCCCAGCCCCGCCTGCTCCGCTGGTGCTGCCTCAGTTTCCCTTCCTTTGGTCCTGAAGCCACCAAACTCTTGAGCGGGAGGGGACACCGGGTGGCAAAGAGGTGGCAGGAGGTGGCGCTGCCTGTGCCTGTCACTGTCCCATCCCGGAGCTGCCCCTGGGCTGTGGCACCGCTCCGTGCCTCAGTTTCCCCGATGTCGAGGGGATTTTCCACTCCCGAGGAGGTGACAGCAAACGCTGCCACAGCCAGAGCCACCAGGCTGCCACCACCAGGCTGCCACCGCCTCCAAGGCAGAGGTGTCCCCATGAGGCACGAGTGGCACTCATGGGGACACTGCGGGGCACGCGGAGGGGACGTTTGTGTAGAGGGGACACGTCCTGCTCTGGGGACAATGGCCGATGTCGCAGCACGCTCAGGGCTCTCCTCCTCCTCCTCCTCCTTTGATTGAGCTGATTAATTAATAAATTACAGGGGCCGTGGAAATGCGACACCGGGTGACAAAACCCTCTGGGTGTCACACCGGTGGCCTCAGCCCAGCCAGGAGAGCGGGACAAGGGACAGGGAGGGTGACAGCGAGGGGACACGGCGGTTGTGGAGTGGCCCCGCTCAGAGAAGGGTCCCTGTGGGAGATGGGGCTGGGACGGGGGACAAGGGACAGGGGACAGAGCTGGGAAAGGGGACAGGGGATGGGGGACGAGGAACAGAGCTGGGAAAGGGCACAAGGGACAGGGGACAAGGGACAGGGGACAAGGGATGGAGCTGGGGAAGGGGACAGGGGACAAGGGACAGGGGACAAGGGACAGGGGACAGAGCTGGGGAAGGGGACAGGGGATGGGGGACGAGGAACAGAGCTGGGAAAAGGGGACAGGAGATGGGGGACAAGGGACAGGGAACAAGAGACAGAGCTGGGAAAAGGGACAAGGGACAGGTGACGAGGGACAGAGGACAGAGCTGGGCAGGGGGACAGGGGACAGAACTCAGGCAGGTGCACAGGACACAGGGACAGGAGCCAGAGCTTGGTCAGGGACACGGGGGACAGGGCACAAGGACACAGGGGACACGGGCTGAGCTCGGGCAGGGACACGGGGACACCGGGGACAAGGTGCCCGGACCGAGCGCACACACGTCCCACGGAATGTCCCCAGTGTCCCCCGTGTCGGCGCACACACCAACCGCACGGGGACGTGGGGACACGGGGACACTGGGACACCGGGACACGGGGACACTGGGACACCGGGACATGGGGACACGGGGACACGGGGACATGGGGACACGCCACCCGCGCGTGCAGGCGGGGACAGGGCTCTGCTGCCGAGCGCGTCCAGAGGAGGGAGCTCGGACCCCGGAGAGGAGGGGACAGCCCAGGGGACAGCCAAGGGGACAAGGGACAGGAGGGATGGCCCAGGGAAAGGGGACAGCCCAGGGGACAAGAGATGAAGAGGGGACAGGGGACAGCCCAGGGGACAGGTGACAGGGGACTGGGGACAGGTGACAGGGGACACACTCCCCCCATTGCACCCTCAGCACGGGGGTCCCCAGGCAGTCGCAGGTGCCACCGCCAAGCTGTCCCCATGTCACCCCAGGGCCCTACCTTGACGTTGTCCAGCACCACCAGGGGCCCGTTGACACCGCACACTGTCCTGTAGGCTGGGGGAGGGGACACCGTCAGTGCCCAGGGCCACGGGGCCACCCGGGCAGTGCCACCCCCACGTCCTGTCCCTCTCTGTGTCCCTTTCCCTGTGCCGGTGACACCCCGAGTGACCGGCGGTGGCCCGACTGGACGCTCCGTCCTGCAGGAAATGTCCCTCAGTGGTGACACGGTACTCAGGGGTTGTGTCACCTTCTGGAGGTGTCCCCAAGTGCCCGGCGGGGATGTCACCGCTGGGAATGCCAGCAGGGCCAGCAGGGAAGTGTCCCCTTGTCCCCTCCCAGTCACGCCTTGCCCGAGGATCCTGCCTGGCCCTGTGGGATGTGGGGACACTTCCCAAAGTCCCCTCGGCGCTGGGGGGATCCTGGTGGCCCTGGGGACACCACGGGGGTGACATTGGGGTGGGGAAAGGAGGGTGTGACCCCGCGGGGACAACCCCGGGACAGGCGGTGACAAAGGCGGACAGGGGACAAGGGTGACAAACGGGGGTGAAGCTGGGCAGGAACACAGGGAGAGGCAACAGATCCAGGGAATTTCGGGATTGGGATTCTGGGAATTCTGGGATTGGGATGGGATCCTGGGAATAATGGGATTGGGATCGGATCCCAGGGAATGCCAGGGTTGGAATGGGATCCCAGGACTGAGATGGGATCCTGGGAAATTCCGGGATTGTGATCGGATCCCGGGGATTCTGGGTTTGGGATGGGACCCTGGGAATAACGGGATTTGGATTGGGTCCCCGGGAATAATGGGATAGGGATGGGATCCTGGGAACGACGGGATTTGGATCAGCTCCCGGGAACCCTGTGAGTGGGATCCGCTCCCGGAAGTGCCAGATTTGGGATCAGCTCTGGGATTGGGATTGGATCCCAGGAGTGTCAGGATTATGATCGGCCCCTGGGACTGCCAGGATTGGGATCAGCTCCGGGGAACGCCAGGATTGGGATCAACTCCCGGGAGTGCCAGGATTGGGATCAGTTCCCGGGAACGCCGGGATTTGGATCAGCTCCTGGGAGTACCATGTTTAGGATCAGTTCCTGGGAATGCCGGGACTGGGATCGGCTCCCGGGAACGCCGGGTTTAGGATCAATTCCCGGGAGCGCTGGGGTTTGAGATCGGCTCCTGAGAATGCCGGGGTTTGGGATCGGCTCTCGGGAACGCCGGGATTTGGGATCTCCGGGCTTTGGGATGGGCTCTCGGGAGTGCCGGGGTTTGGGATCTCCGGGGTTTGGGATGGGCTCCCGGGAGTGCCGGGGTTTGGGATCTCCGGGGTTTGGGATCGGCCCCCGGCGGGCGCAGGTGCGGGGGAGCTGATCCGGCTCTAAGCCGCGCCTTGATCCTCGCAGGAAGTGTCAAAGCCCCGAGCGCTGCCCCGGCCCCGCTGACCCCGCCGGGCCCTTTCATGCCCTGCCCCCTCTCCCACACCGGGCTCCGGCATTCCCACCTGATCCTAATAGGATCGGAGAGGCCGGGCCAGCTGCGGGGCGTCCCGCGGGGACGGGGGTCCCTGATGTCCCCGTGCTGACCGTGGCATTGTCCCCCGGCGGGGACAGCCCCAGGGAGCTCACGGCCACAGCCCAGTCCCCAGACACAGCCCCACGGGGCACTGTGGGGTCACCCCGGGGGCACAACGGGACCCTCGGTGTCCCCTGCCCTCAGCCAGGGCAGTGCCAGCGATCCCGGATATCCCAGCAATGGGATCATGGAATTCCAGATTGGTTTGGGTTGGGAATTCCTTAAAGCCCAGGATTTCCACCTCTGGCACCTTCCACTGTCCCAGGTGGACCAAACCCCAGTGTCCAACCTGGCCTTGGGCACTGCCAGGGATCCAGGGGCAGCCCCAGCAAATCTGGGAATTCCAGCCCAGGCAGGAATTCCTTGCCAAGATCCCAGCCCAATCTCCCCTTTCCCAGTGGGAGCCATTCCCTGGCTCCTGTCCCTGCAGGCCTTGTCCCCAGCCCCTCTGCAGCTCTCCTGGAGCCCCTGCAGGCACTCTGAGCATTCCCTGGATTTTTCCCTTCTCCAGGGGAGCATTCCCAGCTCTCCCAGCCTGGCTCCAGAGCAGAGGGGCTCCAGCCCTGGAAACAGCTCTGGAATCTGCTCTGGATTTGCTCCAGCAGCTCCACACCCTCTTGAATTTGGGATCCAGGAGCTGGAGCAGCTCTGCAGGTGGGATACAGAGCACAGGGATGGAATTCCCACCTTTCCCAACTCCATCTTCTCCCAGGGCTGCCCCCAATCCTTTCCCCTCCAGTTGGATTTGTGCCCCATCCCAGCTCCTCCCGCCCTTGGCCTTGCTGAGCCCCACGAGGTGCTCCCAGCCCCACAGCAGGAGCTAATTAGCTAATTAGCCTTCTCTGCCCTTCCCCAATTAGGGCCGGTTCCTGCTGCTCGCCCATTCAGGCTCCGGAGGGGCCGGCACACTGGGAGCCCCCTCCCCGCCTTTTGTCCCCTTTATTCCCAAAGTGACCATCCGGCCTTTTATTCCCGTTCCCGCTTCCCTTCCCCTGGCTGGAGTTTCTGGGATTTTTATTTCCAGCAGCCCCAAAGCCACCACCGTGGCACAGGGACACTGGGAGTGTCACTTGTCCTGCCACGGGGGTGACCAGTGAGGTCCCAGTGGCTGCCACCCCCTTGGGGACGTTCCTGGCTGCCCTCTGGCCCCACCAGGATGGCTCTTCCCACCGGGAATGTGGGAGCCTCTGGCGGTGCTGGTGTCACCGGGGGTGACATCGGATCATTAGCCGAGCTCTTGGGTGGTATGGAAATCCATCCTTAATCCATCCATCTGTCCATCCGTCTGTCCATCCATCCATCCATCATCCATTGTCCCATCCATCCATCCATCCCTCCATCATCCATCCATCATCCATCCATCATCCATCCATCATCCATCCATCCATCCATCATCCATCCATCCATCCATCATCCATCCATCCATCCATCCATCATCCATCCATCATCCATCATCCATCCATCATCCATCCATCCATCCATCCATCCATCATCCATCCATCCATCCATCCATCATCCATCCATCATCCATCATCCATCCATCATCCATCCATCCATCATCCATCCATCCATCCATCATCCATCCATCCATCCATCCATCATCCATCCATCATCCATCATCCATCCATCATCCATCCATCCATCCATCATCCATCCATCATCCATCCATCCATCATCCATCCATCCATCCATCATCCATCCATCCATCATCCATCCATCCATCCATCCATCATCCATCCATCATCCATCATCCATCCATCATCCATCCATCCATCCATCCATCCATCCATCCATCCATCATCCATCCATCATCCATCCATCCATCCATCCATCCATCCATCATCCATCCATCATCCATCATCCATCCATCATCCATCATCCATCCATCCATCCATCATCCATCCATCATCCATCCATCATCCATCCATCCATCCATCCATCCATCATCCATCCATCCATCATCCATCCATCATCCATCCATCCATCCATCCATCCATCCATCATCCATCCATCATCCATCCATCCATCCATCCATCCATCCATCCATCATCCATCCATCCATCCATCATCCATCCATCATCCATCCATCATCCATCCATCCATCCATCCATCCATCCATCATCCATCCATCCATCCATCCATCCATCCATCATCCATCCATCCATCCATCCATCCATCCATCCATCATCCATCCATCCATCCATCCATGCATCCATCCATCATCCATCATCCATCCATCCATCCATCCATCCATCCATCCATCCCTCCATCCATCCATCCATCATCCATCCATCCATCCATCATCCATCCATCATCCATCCATCCATCATCCATCCATCCATCCATCCATCCATCCATCCATCCATCCATGCATCCATCCATCCATCATCCATCATCCATCATCCATCCATCATCCATCATCCATCCATCCACCCATCCATCCATCCATCCATCCATGGGCAGGGACCTCTGGACATCCAGGAATCCTGGACTGGTTTGGGTTGGGAGGGGCCTCAAATCCCACCCGGTTCCATCCAGGGACCCCTCCCACCACCCCAGGCTGCTCCAAGCCCGGTGTCCAGCCTGGCCTTGGACATTTCAGGGGTCATTCCAGCCCCTCATCCCTGCCAGGCTCTGGAATGTTCTGTCGGGACAGAGCGGGAAATCACGACAGCAACGCCACAGGACAGCCTGGGAAGGGATCGGGGTGGGGAGAGAGGAGGAGGAGGAGGAGAAAATTGAAAAGAAGGAAAAGAAGAAGAACAAGGAGGAAGAGGAGAAATAGAAGAAGAAGACGAGGGAGGAGGAAGAGGTGGAAGAGAGGAAGAAGGATGAGAAAGAGAAGAAGAAGAAGAAGAAGAAGAAGAAGAAGAAGAAGAAGAAGAAGAAGAAGAGAAGGCACAGGAGAAGAGGAAGAAGGGGAAGATGAAGAAGAAAAAGAAGAGAAAGAAGAGGAAGAGGAGGAGAAGGAGAAGGACATGAAAGAGAAGAAGTGGAGGAAGAGGAGAAAAAGAGGAAGAAGATGTGGGAGGAGGAAGAGGTGGAAGATGTCAAGAAGGATGAGAAAGAGAAGAAGAAGAAGAAAGAGGAGGAGGAAGGGAAGGACGAGGAAGAAGAGGAGAAGGAGAAGAAGAGGATGAGGACAGGAAGGAGTAGGAGAAGGAGAAGAAGAGGAGGAGAAAGAGAAGAGGAGGAGGAGAAGGAGAATAACAAGAAGAAGAGGAGGAAGAGGAAGAAGAGGAGTAAGAGGAGGAGGACGAGAAGAAGAACAAGAAGAGGAGAAGGAAGAGAAGGAGAAGAAGAAGAAGAAGAAGAAGAAGAAGAAGAAGAAGAAGAAGAAGAGAAGAGAGAAGGAGGAGGAAGAGGAGAGAAGAACAAGAAGAGGAGACGGAACAGAAGGAGAGGAAGAGCAAGAAGAGGAGGAGGAGGGCCGAGAAGCGCAGGGGGAGCACCGGAAAGCCCCAGCAGCGATAATGAAGCCGCAGCCGCAGCAGCCGCGGGCTGGGTGGGCCGTGGCCGCCGGCCGGGGGGCGGGGGGCGAGGGGCCGAGGGGGCAGCAAAGTCTTTCAACCTGGCCTTTCCACACCCCCAGCCCCAAATTCACAGCTGCTGTCACATGCGATCTCCGTCAGCGCTGACACTCACGCACTGCTGCCCGCGCGGGGGGGACCGCGGCCCCCGGTGACAAAGGGGACCCGAGCCGGCTCCACCCGCCGCTAATTGCTCCCGCTCGCCCGCCCTGCCCTCCGCAGCCCCCGCCGCCCCTCCCGGCCCCCCGGCACGTAGGGCTCGGCTGCAAAGTGCGCCGGGGGCTCGCTGCCACCTCCGATGGGGGGCCTGGGGTCGGGGAATGGAGCTTAAGGGCTGTCCCGTTCCGCCAGCTCAGGTGGATCCGAGTCCATCCAGCCTGGCCTTGGGCGCTTCCAAGGATTCAGGGGCAGCCACAGCAAATCTGGGAATGCCATCCCAGCCAGGAATTCCTTCCCAAAATCTCACCCAAATCTCCCCTTTTCCAGTGGGAGCCATTCCCCTTTTTTGTCACCTCATCCTCTGGGCTGGGTGTGGGGTGAGTGATGCTCAACCCCCGTCCCAAATTCCAGAGCTGGGCAGGGATGGGGACACCTGGAGCAGAGATGGGAAGCAGGAGGGATCAACAGCCCCCGAATGCCCCAGGTGCTCAGTCCCAGAGCAAAGCTGTGGGTGCAGGGCTGCCCCAGCAGCTCCAGAGCTGGTCCTGAGCCCCCCTGGGGCACAGGGAGGGTCCCCGGTGTCCCCCAGGGCACAGAGGGGGGACCCCACCCCTGGCACCCCTGGCACCCCTGGCAGGGGCAGGGAGGGGCAGAGGCTGCCGGGCACAGGCTCTGGATGGGGCTGGGTGCATCCCCCATCCCTGGCAGCGTCCAGGGGACAGGGACAGGGCCGGGAGCACCTGGGACAGTGGGAGGTGTCCCTGAGGGTGGCACTGGGTGGGATTTAAACTCCCTCCCAACCCAAAATCCGGGACTTTACGCCCCCAGGAATGCCCGATTTCCAGAACCCACCCCACAAACCCACCACTCCTCCGTTTCCTCCTCCAACTCCTCCTCCCAGTCCCTCTCAGCCCCGAGCCCACCCTGGGACTTTTCCGACAATCCCTAAGTGACCGCTTCCCCCAATCCCGGCCGGCCCTGGTCGCCTCCCGGACCTGCCCATTGTGCCATGTGTCACTTTGTGCCGCGCTGTCAACCCCGCGGGGCTGGCCCGGGGCTGGCAGGGGCCGTGAAAAGCCCGGCGGGGGGTCACACTCTATGCCACTAATTAGGGCCCGGCGGCCGCGGGTTCCCAGACACACCTGCACAGTCATGTGGGGGCAGCCCCAGAAAAGGCGGCCCCAGCCAAGCGTGAAGCCAGCGAGGGGAAAAAAAAAAGAAAAAAAAAAAAAAAAAGAGGATTAAAAAAAAACCAAAAAAAAAAAAGAGAAAAAAAAGAGAGGGAAATTCAATCGTTGCTCGCTGTGGGTTTTGCTGGTGGAAAGAAAATCAGGGAGGGAGGAGAGGGGGAGAGGGGAGGGATCCTAAAGGATGTGGGATATGAAGGGTGGGGGTTGTTGTGGGGCAGTGGGGTCACAGCCCCCCAGGACAGGGTGGCCCAGGGCTGGGAGTGTCCCTGGATCCCCCTCTGCTGCTGCCCGAGTCCCAAACGGCACCAGGGACAGATCCCAAAGGGACCACACCGTGCCTGGAGCAGGAGGCGTGTCAGGGATGGTGGGGACAGCTGGGATGTGGCAGCGTCCCACCAAAATCACTGCTGGGCTGGGGCTGCGGGGCACAAATTGGGTGTGCTGCCTCCTGCTCTGTCCATCTGTCCGTCCAACCATGGATCCATCCATCCATCATCCATCCAACCATGGATCCATCCATCCATCCATCCATCCATCCATCATCCATCCATCCATCATCCATCCATCCATCCATCCATCCATCATCCATCCATCCATCATCCATCCATCCATCCATCCATCCATCATCCATCATCCATCATCCATCCATCCATCATCCATCCATCATCCATCCATCATCCATCATCCATCCATCCATCATCCATCCATCATCCATCCATCCATCCATCATCCATCCATCCATCATCCATCCATCCATCCATCCATCCATCCATCCATCCATCATCCATCCATCATCCATCCATCCATCATCCATCATCCATCCATCATCCATCCATCATCCATCCATCCATCCATCATCCATCCATCCATCATCCATCCATCCATCCATCCATCATCCATCCATCCATCATCCATCCATCATCCATCCATCATCCATCCATCATCCATCCATCCATCCATCATCCATCCATCCATCCATCCATCCATCCATCCATCCATCCATCCATCCATCATCCATCCATCATCCCTCCATCCATCCATCCATCCATCATCCATCCATCCATCCATCCATCCATCCATCCATCCATCCATCCATCCCTGCCCATCCCAGTTCTCCCAGTTCTAGGCACTGGGCTGTAGCTGGGGACAGCAACACCAGCCCTGTGCCCAGTGCCACACTGGGACCCCAAACTGGGACCCCAAGCTGGGATGGCAAGCTAGGACTCCAAACCAGGACCCTAAACTGGGATCCCAAAATGGGACCCCAAACTGGGACCTCAAGCTGGGACCCCAAACTGGGACCCTAAACTGGGACCCTAAACCAGGAACATAAACTGGGACCCCAAACTGGGACCCAGAATTGGGACCCAGAACTGGGACTCCAAACTGGGACCCCGAACTGGGGGAACCCCGCACCCCCTTGAGCTCAGGCGCCCACAGCCCCACGCTGCCCCTGCCCCGTATTCAGGGATGTCCCCACCCCTCTGAATGTCACGGCCAGGTCCCCCCCCCCATCTGTGCCACCCCCCTCTGTCCTTCCTGCCGCCTCCGCTGTCACCTCCCAGAACATTTTGGGACCCGCCTGTCCCAGCTGCCCACCTGGGTGACAGGGACACACCGGGGACAGGACTTTGTCCCCGCCTGGGTGGCGGTGCCGGGCTGGGCACAGGGAGGGGACAAGCGCGTCCCCCGAGGGGACAAACGCGAGCAGCGGGAAGAAACTGGGGCGGTTTTTTCCTGGCAAAGGGACACGCGGGTGACACCCGAGCCAAGGGCTGGCGCTCGGCCAGGCGACACGGGCAGGAGACACCCGCGGGTGGCCGCTGTTGACAGCAAACACGGCGGGTGGCCGGGCAGGGCCAGCTCGGCTCGGGAGGGACCGGAGCCACCCGGTTGGGGACATCGCAGCGAGGTGGCTTCCGAAGGGCCCCGGCAGCAGCGAAGGCGCCAAGGTCACAAGGGACGCCCTTGGTGACAGGGGGGGCTTGGGGACAAGGTGACAGGGGGGATCGTCCAGACCCGTGTGGCGCTGGCACGGTGCCAGGTGTCCCGATGTCACCGTGGGATGGGGACACAGCGGGAAGGGTGCTCCGGTTGTCACCACGGCGCCTCACAGGTGTCCCCAGGGTGGGGACACTTTCTCCGGTCCTTGTGGATGCGGTGCCCAGGAGGGGACACCCCCGCAGCCCCACAGTGTCCCCCTGTCCCCCCGAGAGACATACGTGGCCCCTGTGCCACCCTGCCTGTCGCAGTGCCACCCAGCTGTCCCCTCCTGAGCCAGTGTCACCCGCCCATCCATCCCTGTCACCCCTGCCTGTCCCAGTGCCACCCGCCCGTCCCTGTCACCCCTGCCTGTCCCAGTGCCACCCCTCTGTCCCTTTCTAACCCGGTGTCACCCACCTATCCCTGTCACCCCTGCCTGCCCCAGTGCCACCCGCCTGTCCCTGTACCTGCTCCAGTGTCACCCACGCACTCCTGCCCGGTGTCACCACCTCGTCCCTGCCACCACTGCTCGGGGACAGAGCGATGTCCCTCCCCTCCCCGGGGCTCTCCCCGAGGTGTCCCCTCGGTGTCCCCCACTCACTCAGCCGGGGGTTGCTGTGGAAGTCGCGGGTCACGGCCAGCCCGTGCTCGCGGGCGGCCGCCAGCTCTGTCGCCGCTGCTGTCACCTTGGTGGCGGCCATGGCCCTGTCCCTGTCCCTGTCCTTGTCGCCGTCACGGTCCCGGTCCCGCCGGGCAGGACACGGCAGCGCCGCGGGTTTTGTAGCCCCGGCCCGGCCCCGCCCGCGACACCGGCGGCAAAGGTGACACCGACAGCAAAGGTGACACCTGAGACACAGGTGGCACCGGAGACACAGGTGGCACCGTGTTGGCTGTAAACAGCGGGAGGGAGCGGCCGGGGGCGGGACCGCGGGAGCCGGGATGGGGGCAGGGAATGGGAATGGGAATGGGAACAGGAACGGGAACGGGAACGGGAATGGGAATGGGAACGGGAACGGGAATGGGATAGGGAACGGGAACAGGAGTGGGAATAGGAATGGGAATGGGAATGGGAATGGGAATGGGAATGGGAACGGGAATGGGAGTGGGATAAGGGATAGAGATAGGGGTAGGGATAGGGATAAGGGGTATGAGATAGGGAGTGAACAGGGATAAGGGATAGGGATGGGAATGGGGATAGGGAGAGGGGGAGGGATAAAGAATAGGGGATGAATAGGGGGATGAGGGGCAGGGATAAGAAATGAGGATAGGGATAAGGGATGGGGCAGGGAATAGAGATAAGGGATAAGAATAGGGATAGGGATAAGGATAGGGATAGGGACAGGGACAGGGACAGGGATAGGGATAGGGATAGGGATAGGGATAGGGAATGGGATAGGGATGTAGATAAGTGATAGGGATAAGGGATAGGGATAGGAAAAGGGATAGGGATAGGGATAGGGATAGGGATAGGGATAGGGATAAGGGATAGGGAGAGGGATAAGGGATAGGGATAGGGATAGGGATAGGGATAAGGGATAGGAAAAGGGATAGGAAAAGGGATAGGGATAGGGATAGGGATAGGGATAAGGGATAAGGGATAGGGAGAGCAATTGGGATATTCCCGCTCCTCAGCAGGGATAAGGGATACGAGATAGGGAATGGGATAAAGGATAAAGGCTCGGGACAAGGAAAAGGAGAGGGAGAGGGACGGGGATATGGGATAGAAATGGGAAAAGGGATAGGGGTAAGGATAGGGATAGGGGTAAGGGAATGGGATAGGGATAGGGGTAAGGGAATGGGATAGAGTTAGGGATAAACGATAGGGACTAAGGAATGGAATAGGGAAAGGGACAGGAATAAGGGATAGGGATGTAGATAAGGGATAGGGATCGGGATAGGGATAGGGAATGGGATAGGGAAAGGGACCGGGATAAGGGATAGGGATGTAGATAAGGGATAGGGATCGGGGTAGGGATGAGGGGTTGGGGTAGGGATAAGGGGTTGGGATAGGGATAAGGAATAAAAATAGGGTTAAGGGATAGTGATAAGGGAAGGGAATCGGGGGTAGCGATAAAGGATAAGGAAAAACGGGATTAAAAAATAGGAAAATAGGAAAAATAGGGATAAGGGACTGGGATAAGGAATAAGAATAGGGAACAAGGGGTGCACGGCTCCTCGGGGGCTCTGAGGACAGAGCAGAGAGGGCAATGGTGGCCTTAGAAATGTCACCCCGCGATGTCGCCCACGGGGCCAATGACACCCGGAGCGGGGGAGGATGAGGAGGAGGCGGAAGGAGGCAGGACGTGACTTTTATTGACATTAGAAACCATTAAAAAAACCCCATTTTTCCTTAAAATGTGACATCCGGTTGTTGGTTTTCCGGTCATCCCAGTCTGGAGGAGCCCCTGGCAGCGAGTGGGACAAACTGGGGGTGTCCCCAAGCTGTCCCCGACCCCCGCGACAGCTTCGCTTTGGCGAAAGGAGCTTTGGAAAAGCTTTGGATGGGATTTGGGGATTTTTGGGGTCAAACGGGCAAAAGGGGCAGCGCCGGGATTCCCGCGGAACCAAAGCAGGCAGGAAAACCCCAAGGATATTCCCAAGCCCGCATTCCCAAATCCAACCCGGGCTTTGTTTTGCCCGAAATGTCCCCAAATCCCCTCCGGCCGCGGAGGTTGAGGGGTCTGGGGTTCCCTTCTCCACCCGATCGCTCCCGGTGAGCCCGGGAATTTTCCGGGCTGGAAAATCCCTAAATCCCCTTGGAGTGGGGCTGGGAAAAGGGAAAAGCAAAATCCAAGAGAGGCCCGGGGTGCGGGGGGGTTGGGGACAGAATTCCAGGGGTGGGGACGCGGCCACTTCCCTGTCCTGGCTCCACCTGGATCGGGAAGAGGCGGGATCGACATAAATTAAAGGATTAGGGAATGATCGGGGGAAAAACCCCAAATATCGTTGGAGCAATTCCAGGCAAATTGTGCCATAATTAAAGGACAGGGGGACAGGCAGGATTGTCACTTGTCACCTGTCCCTGCCTCAGTTTCCCCGCCCGAGCCGTCCCCTTGAAAGGCTCCAAAGGGAGCGGAGCAATCAATAACAATTCCCTAAAAACGGGGGGAAATAAAAAAAAAATGACCCAAAGTTTCTCATAAAATCTTTTATTTTAAATATTTCCCTGCAAAATCCTGGGAATTCGGGGCCCCGGGGGATGTGGCCCCGTAGGGAGCAGCAGCCCTGGGATGGCGGGGGGGATGCTCAGTGTTAATGATCATTATTAATTAATTGATTGATTGATTAATTAATCAACAGCAGCGGGTTTGGGGGTGTGGGGGGAGCCCCCGGGGCAGGGCCTGAGTGTGGGGAGGGGGCTCGGGGTGTCCCCCTGGTGCTGCCACAGCCGCGTCCCTGCGGGGTGGGGGGGTGGCACTGAGGGGTGGTGACACCCCAGGGTGTCCTGGCAGGCTGGTGACACCGTGGGGTACCTGGCAATGCCACCCCAGGGTGTCCTGGCAGGGTGGTGACACTGCAGGACACCCGGACACGGTGACGCCACCCCAGGGTGTCCCACAAGGACACTCACACCCCCCCCCAGCAGCTGCTCCTGTCCCCAAGGGCCACCTCATGCAAAGTCCCCCTGGTCCCCAGCCCCACCCTCAGCCCGAGTGGCCCCGCAGGAAGCCACTGTCACCCTCTGGGAGCCGGGAAGGGCCCCTGGCTGTGGCAGGTGACAAGGCGGGTGTGGCAGGTGCCAGTGTCAGCGCGGGGTCACTGCGGTGCCACCCCAGGGTGGGTCTGGGGGCGCTGCTGCCCCGCCCCAGCGCGGCAGATGCCACCGCTGTCACCGCTGTCCCCAGCTGTCACCCAGCGGCGCGGGACAGGGACCCGCGGCCCCTCGGGGGGATCCCTGTGGGGACGGTCCCAAAAAGGGACAGGCAGGGGTTGGGGCCCCGCGGGTGTCCCCGGGGTGGCGGCAGCCGCTTGTTCCCAGCACGGCGACAACTGGGGACATCGCCCGGGACATCGGAGGACAAAGCCCCCTCCCCGGCGCAGGCGGGGAAACTGAGGCACGGGGACAGAGCCCGAAGCCACCTCGCGCTGTCCCTTTTGTCCCCCCGGAGGAGACACCCCAGGGTGTCCCAGCGCCACCGCCCGCTGCTCCCGTCCCCTCCCGCCGATACCTGGAGCGGGGCTTTGGCGACAGCGACACCTCGGAGTGTCACCGGCTCAACCCTGGCCACAGCCGCGCCTCCACCGGCCCGGGGAGGAGCCGCCATTCCCGGGGGGGCCCATTCCCAGCGGGAATTCCCAGTTTGGGGTGGGGGGACGATCTGGGCTTGGTGTGGCGGGGGGGAGGTGACACTTTTTGATACTGGGGTTTTTTGGGGGATTTTTTTTTTGTTTTTTTGGGGGTTTCTTTTTTAAGGGCTCGGCTTCTTGCTGGGTATAGAATTGTCCTTCCTCTCCAGCCGCGTGTAAGGCTCGAACGCGGATGCTCCGGGCGGGTACGGGGCGGGCAGATCGTGCAGGCTGCCCAGCAGCGGCCCCCCGAAACACAGCGGCCTCCCCGGCAGCCGCGGCGACGGCGACAACGAGGACGAGGAGGAGGATGAGGAGGAGGAGGAAGCGGCGAGGGAAGGGACGTGCAGGCCGAAAGGCGGCGGGGCCGGGGGGCTGCCGCTGCCACCGCCCAGCCCCGGAGGGGACGCGGGGACAGGCGGGGCCAGGCTGGCCGCGGGGCTGGCGACAGGGACGGGGTTGGGAGGGGGGGACAGGAGGCTCGGCGGGGCCGGCACGGACAGGAGGCGGCCCTGCTCCAGCAGCCGCAGGATGTTGCAGGTGGCGAAGGACTCGGAGGTGCTGGAGGAGCGTTTCTCAGAGTCCCTGCTCTGGTCCTTCTTCTGCTTCGTGCGGCGGTTCTGGAACCACACCTTGACCTGGGGACAGGCGGGGTTTGGGGTGGGGAAAGGGGGGGCGGGAGGGCACGGACGGAAAGAGAGCGCGGGGGGGGGCCGGGGAGAGAGAGGCGAGAGCCAGGAGAGAGCGAGAGGTACGAGAGAGAGAGAGAGATGGATTAGAATAAACGGCCAAGCGAGACCCGCCCGCCCGGGATCCGGCCGCTGCCGGGGAGAGGGAGAATTCCTGCGGGGCCCGAGCCCGAGGGGGGCACCCCGGGAATGAGAGCTCCGGGATGGGAATCGGGACTGCACCCCAGGAACGGCACCCCGGGAATGGGACTTGGGACAGGAACCCAGGGATGGGATCCCAGGGATGGAACCCCAGGAACGGGATCACAGGGATGCAACTCGGGACTGGACCCCAGGGATGGGACCTGGGACAGGAATCGGGATGGGATCCCAGGGATGCGATCACAGGGATGCAACTCGGGACTGGGCCCCAGGAATGGCACCCCAGGAATGGGACTTGGGACAGGAGCCCAGGGATGGGATCCCAGGGATGGAACCCCAGGAATGGGACTTGGGACAGGAGCCCAGGGATGGGATCCCAGGGATGGAACCCCAGGAATGGGATCACAGGGATGCAACTCGGGATGCAACTGGACCCCAAGAATGGCTCCCCAGGAATGGGACTCGGGACAGGAGCCCAGGGATGGGATCACAGGGATGGAACCCCAAGGATGGAACCTCAGGAACTGGACCCCAGGTTTGGGAGCCTGGGATGGGTCCCCATGGATGTGACCCTTGGAACGGGACCCCTGGAATGGGATCCCAGGAACGGCACCCCAGGAATGGGACTCGGGACAGGAACACGGGGCTGGGATCCCAGGGATGGAACCCCAAGGATGGAACCTCAGGAACGGGATCCCAGGGATGGGACTCGGGACAGGAGCCCAGGAATGGGATCCCAGGGATGGAATCCCAAGGATGGGATCCCAGGGATGGGACCTCAGGAATGGGACTTGGAACAGGAGCCCAGGGTTGGGATTCCAGGGACAGGACCCCAGGAATGGGATCCCAGGGATGGGAATTGGAACAGAAGCCCAGGATTGGGAGCCTGGGGATGGGAGCCTGGGGATGGGACCCCAGGAATGGAACCTCAGGAATGGGACCCCAAGAATAGGACCCCAGGAATGGGATCTCAGGCTCCTGTCCCTGGAATGGGACCCCAGGGATGGGACTCAGGACAGGACCCCAGGAATGGGATCTCAGGGAATGGTATCCCAAGATGGGACCCCAGGAACGGGACCCCATGGATCCCAGGTTCCTGTCCCTGGAATGGGACCCCAGGGATGGGATTTGGGACAGGAGCTCAGGGATGGGACCTCAGGAATGGGACCCCATGGATCCCAGGCTCCTGCTCCTGGAATGGGACGCCTGGAATGGAGCTGGGGACAGGAGCCCAGGGTTGGGAACCCATAGATGGCACCCCAGGAATGGGATCCCAGGGATGAGACCCCAGGAATGGCTTCATAGAGATGGGACTCGGGACAGGAGCTCAGGGATGGGAGCCCAGGGACGGGACCTTGGGGATGGGAGCCTGGGGAAGGAGCCCGGAGCTGGTGCCTGACCCGCCCTGTGCCGTGCTCGGCTCTCCCTGCGCTGCTTTTCCCGGGAATGCTGACAGGGACAGGCTGGATCCTCCTCAAATTCCCAAATTCCCGTCCCCGACTGCAAACCCTCCCACGGCCGGGGCGCAGGGTGACACCTGAGGGGACAGGGTGGCTTCTGGTGGCCCTGGATTGCTGGGGACAGACCCAGCCGGGGACACTCGCACAGGTCAGGAGGGAATCCAGGCTGAGCCCCGCGGGATCCCCGCACCCCAAACCCGCCCCTGCCCACCGCAGATCCCCCTAAACTCCCCCTGCCTCCCTCCCTCCCTCCCTGGCAGAGCAGAGGGGCAGGAGAGGCAGAGAGAGAGACAGAGAGAGGCGGCAGGGACGGACAGACGGACACGGGGTGAGGGAAGGACACACGGGTGGGAAGACACTCGGGTTAGAGCGCGGCGGCGACGAGCGGGAGGGACCCCGAGCCGCGGGGCCGGCGGTGCCGGGCTCCTGCCGGTGTCACCGGCGGCTCCTTGGGGACACGCCGCACAAAGGAGCCCCAGGGCGGGAACCGGGGGACACCGCGGGGACACCGCGGGGACATCGCCTCCCGCCACCGCCGGGCGCTGCCGGCCTGCCGCTCCCCGCGGGGACATCCGCGACACCCGCACGGGGACATGGAGGCACTCACTGCCACCGGGCACGGCCGGGTGCCCAGGGATGGGGTCACCGTGTCACTGACCCCAGGGCTGTGTCACCGTGTCACTGACCCCAGAGCCGTGTCCCCGTGTCACTGATTCCAGAGCTCTGTCCCCATCCCAGTGACCCCATTGGTCACTCCATGCTGACCACTGGGGTGGTTTTGGGAACAGAGCTGGGTCCCCAGGGCTGGTGTCCCCATCCCACTGACCCCAAAACCATCTGAGTCCCTGTCCCACTGATCCCAGAGTGGAGCCCCTGTCCCACTGACCCCAGGGCTGTGTCCCCATGTCACTGACCCCCCTGGTCACTCCATGCTGACCACTGGGATGGTTTGGGAACAGAGCCGGGTCCCCAGGGCTCGTGTCCCCATCCCACTGACCCCAGAGCTGTGTCCCCCATCCCAGTGACCCCAGAGTGGTGTCCCTGTCCACTGACCCCAGGGCTGTGTCACCGTGCCACTGACCCCATTGGTCACTCCTTGCTGACCACTGGGATGGTTTTGGGAACAGATCTGGGTCCCCAGTGCTGATGTCCCCATCCCACTGACCCCAAAACCATCTGAGTCCCTGTCCCACTGACCCCAGGGCTGTGTCCCCATGTCACTGACCCCAGGGCTGTGTCCCCATGTCACTGACCCCCCTGGTCACTCCTTGCTGACCACTGGGATGGTTTGGGAACAACGCCTGTTCCCAGGGCTGGTGTCCCCATCCCAGTGACCCCAGAGCTGTGTCCCCCATCCCAGTGACCCCAGAGTGGTGTCCCTGTCCACTGACCCCAGGGCCGTGTCCCCATCCCAGTGACCCCAGAGTGGTGTCCCTGTCCACTGACCCCAGGGCTGTGTCACCGTGCCACTGACCCCATTGGTCACTCCTTGCTGACCACTGGGATGGTTTTGGGAACAGATCTGGGTCCCCAGTGCTGATGTCCCCATCCCACTGACCCCAAAACCATCTGAGTCCCTGTCCCACTGACCCCAGGGCTGTGTCCCCATGTCACTGACCCCAGGGCTGTGTCCCCATGTCACTGACCCCCCTGGTCACTCCTTGCTGACCACTGGGATGGTTTGGGAACAACGCCTGTTCCCAGGGCTGGTGTCCCCATCCCAGTGACCCCAGAGCTGTGTCACTGTGTCACTGTGACCCCACTGGTCACTCCGTGCTGACCACTGGGATGGTTTTGAGAACAGTCCCACGTCCCCAGACACAGTGACCTGACACAGAATTGTCCCATCCCCTGGAGCAGCCGAATCCTGGGAATTGCAGATCCCAAACCCGCAGTGGTGGGGCCAAAGAGGAACCAGGTGCCCCAAACCCATCTGATTAGTGCCACCTTAACAAAGATCCAGAGTGAACCCGAACAGGATGGACATTCCCAGAACTCTCCTCTCCAAATGTTCCCCATCCAGCAATTCAGGAGGAGCAGGAATTCAGGAAAATCCCTCAGTGGGATTTAATCCTTGGGGATGGGCGCGATGAGCCCATGGATCAGGTTTGGAACTCCAACCCCATCCCTGAACCCCAAACCAGGGGCTGCTCCAAAATCCAACTGCCCCAGGTTTATCCAAGTCCATCCAACCTGGCCTTGGGCACTGCCAGGGATCCAGGGGTTGGGAATTCCTGGAAATTCCCTGGGAATTCCAGCCCAGGCAGGAATTCCTTGCCAAGATCCCAGCCCAATCTCCCCTTTCCCAGTGGGAGCCATTCCCTGGCTCCTGTCCCTGCAGGCCTTGTCCCCAGCCCCTCTGCAGCTCTCCTGGAGCCCCTGCAGGCACTCTGAGGATTCCCTGGAATTTTCCCTTCTCCAGGGGAACATTCCCAGCTCCCCAGTCCACCCAGGAAATGGGAATATGAGAGAAAGGAATCACAGCACAGAGACCCCAAAGCGCTGGGAAAGGGGAGTTCTGAAATTGTGTAAAATATTAAATACTACTAATTCAACATTTATATTAAATAATAAATAAATGAAATAATGTAATATTTTTATTTGGGAAATATAATAATGGGATATTGAAGATATAAAAATTATATATATACACACATTATTTTAGTGTATATAAATACATAATTATTGTTTTCTATTATATTTAATAGCATCTTTATGTTTTCTATATTATATTGAATGACATCTTTATATTTTTATTGCTTTTATTTTATGTTGTATATTAAATATTCTATAATGGAGATATTTTATATTAATTAATAACTATAGTAATAGCTACTATTAATATACACTTATAGAATATAGCTTACTAATATATAATACATAATACATGTGTACATATATAGTATATAATGTAGTTAATGTAATTATAATGTATTATATATTTTATATGATGTATTACATTATATTTTAGATTATATGTTTATATATTGTGATATTGACGGTTTTCCTTATTTTTTATTATTTTATTATTTTATTATTTTATTATTTATTATTTTATTATTTTAATTTTGTTTTATTTTATTTTAATTTTTAAATTGATTTTTAAAAAATATAATTTAATTTTATTTAATTTTTTTTATTTCACTCCTTTGTCTTCTACCAAATTTTTAGAATTCTCTTATACTTATTTGGTTTTCTCCTACTGTATTTTATTTTGCTTTATTCTATTCCATTTTATTTTCCCATCTTTTATTCCATTCTATTCCTTCTCCCTGAGCCAATTTGCTTTCATTATATTCTATATTTTATATTTTATATTTTATATTTTATATTTTATAGTTTATAGTTTATAGTTTATAGTTTATAGTTTATAGTTTATAGTTTATATTATTTTATATTTTGTATTTTAGTTTACATTTTTACTATATTTTATTTATTTATTATTTTTATTTTATAATGTTATATCCTAATTTTATTTTATTTTATTTTATTTTTTATTTTATAATATTTATTATTTTTATTTTATTTCCTATTTCGCTTTGTAATATTTTATATATTTTTTTATTTTATTTTCATTTCCCACTCCCTATTCCACAACCGAATGAGTCCCTGAGATCCCCCCGGATTTCTCCTCCTCCTGCAGATCCTTTCCCTGGGGATTCATCCCTCTGACCCCAGGAAGGCAGGGCTGTGTCCCCTCCCCTGCTCCTGGCACCTGGAATGTCATCCCAAATGTCACCGTGCTTGGAACGCTGCAGCCCAGTGCTCTGGGGAGTTCTGATCCCGGAATCCCAATTCCCGGATCCCCAGCAGGGTGCGGGGAGTGGCGCGCGAAGACAGGAATAAAATGGGAACACGGCGTTATCCGGAGCCTACGGAATCATCTGGAACCTGCAATGTCGGCTCCATCCTGGTTTTCCACGGCTGTTGGCACTGGGATGGAGCCCACAAAGCGCTGGATCCCTGGAATCCCCGGGATGGAGCCCATGAGGGGCTGGATCCCTGGAATCCCCGGGATGGAGCCCACAAAGGGTTGGATCCCTGGAATCCCCGGGATGGAGCCCACAAAGGGTTGGATCCCTGGAATCCCTGGAATGGAGCCCACAAAGGGTTGGATCCCTGGAATCCCCGGGATGGAGCCCATGAGGGGCTGGATCCCTGGAATCCCTGGAATGGAGCTCACGAGGGGTTGGATCCCTGGAATCCCTGGGATGGAGCCCATGAGGGGTTGGATCCCTGGAATCCCCAGGATGGAGCCCATGAGGGGTTGGATCCCTGGAATCCTGTGCTGTGATCTCGGATAGCGCTGAATCCCGGGATTCCTTCTCTGGAGATGCGGGGCTGCTGTTCCCATCCCTGCGCTTCCCCAGATGCCTCTGAGCCACAAAAGGAATTATTCCCAAGAAGGGAATCCTGATGGAAACCCCTTATCTGGGAAGGCAAAGGATGGGAGCTCATCATTCCACGGATCTCAGTGATCCGGGGATTTGCGCACGTTTTCAGTCCAGTAACTGCCCATCCATGTATAATCCATCCGTCCATCCATCCATCCATCCATCCATTGTCCATCCATCCATCCATCCCAGCATCCCGAAGCACTGCACGGATGGAACTGGAATTTTCCTCCTCTCATTACAGCTCCCGTTTTCCATCCTCATCCGCTGCTTCCTGCTGCACTGGGGCCGAGCCATGGTGGGAATCGCTCCTGACTGGGGTCCCAAACCCCAAACACAGACAGATCCTGGGAATATCAACACCGCCCACTCCGGCTCTCCCACATTCCCAAAAAACACCGGAGCGCGTTCTCCCAGTGTTTATGCACCCAACAGGACAATCCTGTTCCCTGCTGCGCGGCTGCGGGGCCGGGGCCGTGTTTGGGGTTTTTAGCGGTGTTTGTTTTGGGCGGCCCTGCCCCGGCGCTGACCCCGGCTCCGTCACGCACTCCTGGCACACGTGTGGCCCCCGGCTCCTCCATCCCGCGCTATTCCTGGCTGCCGAGCGGGAATTGGCTGGGATTAGCTCCCAACCGCCGGCAGCTGACGCTCATTGGGAGCCTGCACTCCGCCATCATCCTGCGCCACCTTCCTCCTCCTCCTCCTCCTCCTCCTCCCCTTCCCCCTTTTCCTGCTTTTCCTCCTCATTCTCCTCTTTCCAGCCCCACTGGGGCTCGGATGCCGGATCCCGGCGTTGTGCAATCCGTCAGGATCGCTGCCCGAACCCGCGGGTTTCGTAACGGCGGCTCCGTGACCCTCCCGCCTCTCCCTGTTCCAAGTGGATGGATTCATCCCTCGGCTGCCATTCCAGCTCATCCCGCTGCGCCAACCATTCCAAACCCTCCGCCGCTCCCTTGGGAATGCGCTTCCAGCCACCAGCGTGGTGGGAATTGTCCCTGACCCTCATCCGGGAGCCCCATTCCCAGCACAGCTCCTTTCCCACCGCTGATCCCAAATTCCAGCCAGCAGCCAGGCCTGTGTCCAGCTCCTGCTCCAAAATTCTGGATAGTCCTGGCTTGGGAATATTTGGATACTGGAAATTCTGAGTATTGTGGCCAGGGAATCTCGCGGGCGCTCTGGCGCCCTTTGGAAATGGAAAATTTGGAGATGCTCGCGAAGCTGGAGGGGAATTCCTCCATTTTTGGGGTTTTGGGAAGTGCTGGGATGGGTGGGGACACCACTCTCCATGAAATCCCAAGGGTCTGGATGGGACCCATGGGTGGGAATTCCAGCCCCAGCATCAGGAGCAGCTCCGAAACTCATGAAAACCATCACCAAACCCAAATCCCACCATTTTCTCAGGAAAACATTTCAATTACATCCACTTGGAGGATGCTGGGATTGCTCTGGGAACACCCAGTTCGGCTTCATCAGGAATCAAAACTTTCCATCAGAAATTCTGAAATCCCAGGATTTATTTTTTGGGGAGGAGGGATTTTGTAAATCCTTAAGTATACAAATCTCAGTGAGTTATTCCCTATTTTTTCCCCCATCAATCATTTCACTCCGTGCTTGGACAATCCTGGAAGTACCTGGATATTTTGGGAAATCCAAACATCCAACTCCTCTATCCCAGCGCACACCCCAATTTCCCGCTCCCCTTTTTAGGAACACTCCCCAAAAATCCCCAATTCATCCCCCCCAGCTGGGATTTTGGGATCCCGATTTTTTGGAATTCGGGAATCTCGGGGGCTGTGCCAGCCTGGCCCTGCCACCGCGGCCTCCCCGCTCAGGCCCGGCTTTGTTGTCCCCCCCACGGCCCCGCTGCCAGGAGGGGCCGGGATTAGCGGGGCCACGTGAGCTGGGCTTGCTCCAGGAACGAGCTCAGACGCAGGCTGGGGTGTGGGAATGGGATCCAGCACCTGCAGGAGGTGCCCAAATCCCGGGAATCTCCGGTGGGTAGCAGGATTTAGGATCTTCCTCTTTTCCGGGTGCTTTCAGCATCCTGGTGCGACCTGATCCCGTTAAATGTGGGATGGTTCAGGCTGATGTTGCCTGTTGGCACCTATTCCCAAGGATTTGGCAGCTGTAGGATGCTGTTCCCAGATCCCTCTGGAACAGCTCAGATCCCTCCTGGAAGTGAGTCAGGGAAGTGCTCCAGGAAAACAGGGTGGGAGAGTTCATCCCATCCCGAAAAACCTTGGGTAGAAGGGATGGAGACAGGGATGGAGGGATGGAAAGATGGAGGGGGGGGGGGGATGGAGGCCCCTCAGGAAAGAATCCCTGAATCCCAGAATTCCCAACTGGTTTGGGTTGGGAAGGATCTTAAAACTTTTCTTCCAAGGACAGGGACACCTCCCACTGCCCCGGGTGGATCCAGCCTGGCCTTGGGCACTGCCAGGGATCCAGGGGCAGCCTCAGCAAATCTGGGAATTCCAGCCCAGCCAGGAATTCCTTGCCAAGATCCCAGCCCTGCCCGTGGAAGGTTCCAAAATCACCTGGTGTGGGTCCTGTCCCTTCCACCGTGTCCCAGTCCAGAGGGAATTGGGAATTATGGGGTTTTGGGGCTCCCAGCTCTTTCCAACCTCATCTTTCCTGCTTTTCTTTTTTTTTCCCCCAGGAGAGGAAAACCTGTGCCAGCCCCAGCCCTTGTCCCCTCGTTCCGTCCCTGCGGGGACCGGGAGCCGTTAACGAGCCGAGGTGATTAAATTTTAACGGCCTCCTCTTAATTGCTGGGCTATAAATAGACCTTCCCGGCCTTCCTCGGCTTTCCCAGATGTTCTTCTCCATGCTGGGAATCCCGGGATGCTCTGGGGGCTGTGGGGCCATGGGCAGTGATGGAGTGGTAGGGTGGCCCAGGAGCTGTCCCCAAGAAGGTCTGGATGGAGCCCGTGGGGACACCTGGAGAATCCCATGGATTTCCAGCAGCCAGGCAGGCAGAAATCATGGAATTATGGGATCAATTAGGTTGGAAAAAACATTGGAGACTCCTGAATTCAGCCAGTCCTCCCAGCACTGCCAAGGCCACCAGCATGTCCCCAAGTGCCACATCCACAGGGCTGGTGAATCCCCCCAGGAATGGGGATCCACCCCTGCCCAGCTGGAAAACCCGTTCCATGTAGGAATTTTCCCAAAAATCCAACCTAAACCTCCCCTGGCACAGTTTGGGACTGTCCCTCATCCCGAGTGTCACTTCCCTGTCCTGGCCCTAAAAAGGGCTGGAAAACACCGGGGTCACTTGAACCCCAGCCTGGCAACTCCAGACCCTGAGAGCAAATCCCATCCCATCCCAATTCCCATCCCATCCCATCCCAATTCCCATCCCATCCCATCCCATCCCAATTCCCATCCCATCCCATCCCATCCCATCCCATTCCATCCCATCCCATTGCATTTCCTCCCCATCTCATTTTATCCCACCCCATCCCCGTTTCATCCCAATTCCATCTCATCCCAAATCATCCCAATTCCTTCCCATCCCAATTCTGTTCCATCAATCCCAATTCCCATCCCATCCCATCCCACGAGGGATTTATGGGAATTCCACCCTCTCCACTGTCCCCTTTTTGCCTCCTCCACCTGGGATTTTCCATCCCATAATGACACTGGAAAGGGACACTTTTCCCTTCAGGATTCTGGTGGGTTTTCCCATAAAAAGCCGGATCCATGGATATGAACTGCCCTGGGGATTTGGGATGGGTTTGGGATGCTCCTGCCACTTCCCAGCTAATCCCAAGGACCTCAGAGCTCTCCTCAGCACCTCCATGGAAATATTCCCCCATGGAAACATTCCCCAGGTTAATTACACTCATTGAACATTAATTATATCTGTGGATTAATTAGGAAAAGCACTGGGAGGTGGAGTGGGGATGTGGATCCCGCGAGGGAAAAGGAATTCCCTGGATGGGTGGAAGGAACTTTGGCTCTGAAATTCCCTCCTCTCCCCTGGGTGATCCCACCCTCACTTCCAGGGAATTCCCATAATTTCTGGGTCATCCCAGCCTCAGTCCTGGGTGATTCCCATAATTTCTGGGTGATTCCCATTTTGTCTGGATGATGCCATCCTCACTTCCAGGTGATTCCCATAATTTCTGGGTTATCCCCCTCTTCCCTGGGTGATCCCTGCTTTCCTTGGATGATCCCGCCTGCACTTCCAGGTGACTCCCATCTTTTCTGGGTTATCCCACCCTCAATTCCTGGGTGATCCCATAATTTCTGGGTGATCCCATCCTCATTCTTGGGTGATTCCCATCATTTCTGTGTGATCCCATCCTCACTTCCAGTTGATTCCCATCATTTCTGGGTGATTCCCATCATTTCTGGGTGATCCCATCCTCACTCCTGGCTGATTCCCATCTTTTCTGAGTGATCTCCCTCTTCCCTGAGTGATTTTTCCTCTCCCTTTAGCAATCCCAGCTCTGTCTGGATGATCCCACCCTCACTTCCTGGAGATTCCCATTTCTCCTGGGTGATCCCTGCTCTCCCTGGGTGATCCCACCCTCACTCCTGGATGATTCCCATCTTTTCTCGCTGATTCCCATCATTTCTTGGTGATCCCATCCTCATATCCAAGTGATTCCCATAATTTCTGGATGATTCCCATAATTTCTGAGTGATCCCACCCTCACTCCTGGATGATTCCCATATTTTTTGGATGATCCCTCTCTCCCTCCTCTCCTCCCAGCGATTCCCTCTCTCCCAGCCCGATCCCCCATTCCTGGAGCACCACTCAGAGCCAAAAAAAAAATCCCAAATCCCGCTCTCCCCAACCCATCCTCCCTCCAACTCTCCCAAACAGCTGCCAGGAGAGTAAAACCAGACCCTAAATCCCCCTTTTTAACCCCATTTCCAGCAGGATTTCTGCAAGATCCCGGCCCCGCTCCCAGGAATGCTGCAGCATTCCAGCTGCGATCACACCGCGTCTCTTCCCATCTCGTCACATTCCCTCCTCGCCGGGATGAATCATCCTTCCCCCTCCCTTCCCAAACATCCACAGGCACAAAAAACAAATCCCAACCCTGGTGGCCCCTTCCCTTTCCTTCAGGGTTCCCGTCACATCCACATGGAAAAGTCAGGAGCAGCTTCCTCGGAATTTAAGATTTAATTGCAAGAATTCGTCTTGGAATTAAAATCCAGCCCAAGGAGGGGCTGGAAAGGATTTGTCCCTTGTCCCAAAAATATAATAAAGAGCCAGGAGATGCTGTTGATTGGGATTCACCACCCAAATTCCCTAAAATTCTGGGAGCTGCTCTGGGAATGAATCACCAGAAGCAGCCAAAATCCTGGGATTGCTGCAAAAGTCGGATTTATCCCAGTTTGGAGGAGCTGGGTGGGGACAGGAGGGGCTGGCCGTGACTTTTCCCTCTCCAGGTCACATCCAGGTGGGATCAGCACCTTCCAGACCCAAAGGGGGCTCGGAAAACTCGGTTTAAAGCTCTTGGAATCCCCAAGGAAAACATCCTGGCCGTGAAAAACCAGGAATGAGGAAAAGGGAGACGCCCGAGTGTGAAACCATCGCTAGAGAGAGGAAGGGGAGGAATTTGGGAATTCTGGGTGGCTGGGAAGAACTGGGGAGCCAAGAAGGTTCTGGAAACTGGGAATTGGCTGCAGGGAAGGAAAAATGGTGTGAAAAGCAGGGAAAGGAATTTAAGGAGACAGGGATGAAGGAGGGAAGGGGGAGAGCAGAGCAGAAGCGACAGCGCCCGGCCCACGGGGTGGGAATTTTCTCACCCAGGGATGGAGGCAGCAGCCGGGCTCCAGAGAAAAGACGGGAATTTCATCCCTAAGGAAAGGCTGTGACCTCCTAGCCCTGGCACCCTGCTGGGCACATCCTCCGTGCCCAGGGGACAAACGCTGACCACGGAGAGAGCCTGGGAAGGGGGATTTGGGAAAGGGGGGATTCGGGAAAGGGGGATTTGGGAAAGGGGGATTTGGGAAAGGGGGATTTGGGAAGGGGGGATTGGGAAGGGGGATGTGGGAAAAGGGATTTGGGAGGGGGGGTTTGGGAAGGGAGATCCTGGGAAGAGCAATTTGGGAAGGGGGATTTGGGAGGGGGGATTCGGAAAGAAGGATGCTGGGAAGGGGGATTTGGGAAGAGGGATCCTGAAAAGTGGGATTTGGGAAGAAGGATTTGGGAAGTGGGACTGGGGAAGGGAGATTAGGGATTTGGGATTTGGGAAGAGGAATTTGGGAAGAAGGATTCTGGGAAGTGGGATGTGTGAAGGGGATTGGGGAAGGGGGATTGGGGAAGGGGGATTTGAAAAGGGGGATGTGGGAAGGGGGATTGGGGAAGGGAGATTTGGGATTTGGGAAGAGGAATTTGGGAAGTGGGATTTGGGAAGTGGGATCCTGGGAAGAGCAATTTAGGAAGGGGGATTTGGGAAGAGGAATTTGGGAAGAGGGACTGGGGAAGGGAGATTTAGGAAGGGGGATTTGGGAAGTGGGATCCTGGGAAGGGGGATGTGGGAAGGGGAATTTGTGAAGAGGGATTTAGGAAGGGGCATTTGGGAAAGGGGATGTGGGAAGGGAGATTCGGAAAGGGGGATCCCATGCCAAGGACACACAGGTTGTCCCTTGTCACCTGTCTCTCCTGGCTCTGTGGAGGTGACACCGGGACCCCAGGAGGAGGAATCCTGGGAAAAGGGAATTGCTGTGCAGCTCCAGCTCCCTGGAATCCTCTGCTCCCGGTTTGCACCATTCCCTCCCCACGGATCTGTGGAGGGGACACTGGGACAGTGGCAAGAGGGACCTTGAGGAAGGGACCCCTCACCACAGGACAAAGCTGTCCCTGCTGTGTGACACGGCCAAGGCCACCTGTGACAGTGCCAGCTCCATGGGGGTGACACTGGGACCTGGGGAAGAGAAATCCCGGGAAAAAGAACCCTGGGAAGAGGGATTACAGGAAAAGGGACTGACCCCAAGAATAGGGACCCATCAGGGGCTGCCTGTGTTGGGGACAAAGCTGTTCCCACAGAGTGACACGGCCAAGGCCACCCGTGACCCTCCTGGCTCCGTGGAGGTGACACTGGGACCTCGGGAAGAGAAACCCTGGGAAGAGGAACCCCAAGAAGAGGAATTCCAGGGAAAGGGAACTCCTCACCAGGGGGACAAAGCTGTGACACTGCCAAGCCCATCCATGACCCTCCCAGCTCCATGGAGGTGACGTTGGGACCTCGGGAAGAGAAACCCTGGGAAGAGGAACCCCAGGAAGAGAGTTCCCAGGAAGAGGGACCTCAGGAAGAAGGACACTGGGCAAAGGGACCCCTCATCAGGGGGACAAAGCTGTTCCCACAGAGTGACACGGCCAAGGCCACCCGTGACTCTCCTGGCTCCGTGGAGGTGACATTGGGACCTCGGGAAGAGAAATCCCAGGAAGAGGAACCTCAGGAAAAGGGATCCAGGGAAAGGAACCCCTCACCAGGGGACAAAACTGTTCCTGCAGTGTGACAAAGCCAAGGCCACCCGTGACCCTCCTGGCACCATGGAGGTGACACTGGGACCTTGGGAAGAGAAATCCCGGGAAGAGGAACCACAGGAAGAGGAATCCCAGGAAGAGGAATCCCATGAAAAGGAACCCTTCACTAGGGGACAAAGCTGTTCCCACAGAGTGACACAGTCACCTGTGACCCTCCTGGCACCATGGAGGTGACACTGGGACCTTGGGAAGAGAAACCCGGGGAAGAGGGACCCCAGGAAGAGGAACCCCAGGAAGAGGAACCCCAGGAAGAGGAACCCCAGGAAGAAGAATCCCAGGAAGAGGAACCCCAGGAAGAAGAATCCCAGGAAGAGGAACCCCAGGAAGAAGAATCCCAGGAAGAGGAATCCCAGGAAGAGGAACCCCAGGAAGAGGAACCCCAGGAAGAAGAATCCCAGGAAGAGGAATCCCAGGAAGAGGAACCCCAGGAAGAGGAACCCCAGGAAGAAGAATCCCAGGAAGAGGAATCCCAGGAAAAGGAACCTCTCACCAGGGGGACAAAGCTGTTCCCGCGTGTGACACGGTTGGTCACCTGTGACCCTCCTGGCTCCACAGAGGTGACACTGGGACCTCGGGAACAGGGAACACAAGGCCACTTTTCTCCCGACCACAGCACAGCCAAATCCCACCCCAAATCCTCCTCCACACCAAAATCCCCCTATTCTACCCTCCAAAAAAATCCCGGAGTGCCGATTTCCCGCTCACCCAGCAGCAGGATTCCCCCCAGTGCCACCCCTCAGAGCCAGGGCCTGGCTGCCCATGGCTGGGATGGGTTTGTTCCATAAAAAGGGTTGGAAAACTTGGAATTATTTCCTGTACAAATGCCATTGCCAGACTTGGCAGGAATGGGGTGGACAAGGCAGAATATTCATAATTATTCTATTACATTCTATTATTATTACATAAACACCATTATTAATATTATTTAATTAATTCTGATTACTATTTAATAATACATTTCTAAGCCAAAACCATCACGACCCATCAGAGGCACCAACCTCAGAGCTCACCCCACTCATTCTCCCAGCTCTCCCCAGCACAGGAAAACCAGGAAAATCCCTTCCCATCATCCACGGAAGGCGATGGAGAAGAGACCCAGGGCTAATTCCTGGATTGCTGGGATTGGGGTGCTGGAAAAGCGGGAGCAGCCCCCACAGACCCCAATCCCCACCATATCCCACCTCAGGTCACTGCTGTCACCCCCTGCTCCTTCCTCTTCCCGCTTTTTCCGGGATCATGGAATGGGTTGGGTTGGGAGCAACCTCAAAGCTCATCCAACTTTGGGTCCAACCTCTCCTTGACCCTTTGCCGGACATTTGAGGGGAGACACCACCAGCTTGGGGGTGTCCCCACAGACCCCTCAGGGCTGTTCCCAACCGTATCCCAACCATTCCAAGGACGCGATGGAGGAAAACCATCGCCGGGAACGCCGCGCGCATTCTGTCGCCGCCTCGCTCCGCGCATCTGACGGCTCGGGGACGCGGCCACCAGCACGGGGACACGGCCACCAGCGCGGGGACACGGCCACCGCGATGTCCCCAGCCCCGAGGAGCCCCCGCGGGTCTCACCTGTGTCTCGGAGAGGTTGAGCTGCCGCGCTAACTCCGTCCTTTCCCGGCCCACCACGTACTGGCAGCGCTGGAACTCCAGCTCCAGGCGGTAGAGCTGCTCCGCCGTGAAGGACGTCCGCGTCCGCTTGGGCCGGTCCAGGTCCAGCCCCTTGGGCAGCACGATCTCACGGATCGTCCCTTTGGCATCTGGGAGGAAAACAGGGAAAAACGGTCAGGAAAAAAAAAAAAAACCAAACCCAAAAAAAGTGAAGAAATCCATCCAAAAATCCAAAAGTGCGGTCAACGGGAGTTGGGAAAATGCAGCATTTCATCCTGGGAATAATAATTTGCAAAGCCAGGAGCAAAAAGGAGATTGATGCCAAGGAAGAACTCAAATTAAAGATCATTTGATTATTTTTTAAATGTAATTTTTATTTAATTTTTGATGGGGAGATCCATCAGGGAAAAAAATAAGTGAAGGAATCTGTCCAAAAATCAAAAAATGTGGTTAACAAGTGTTGGGAAAAAATAGAGTGTTTAATCCTGGGAATAATAGTTTGGAAAGTGTGGAGCAAACAGGACATTGATGCCAAGGAAGGATTCGAATTAAGGATTTTTTAAATGTAATTTTTATATAATTTTTGATGGGGAGATATCTGTCAGGGAAAAAAATAAGTGAAGGAATCAGTCCAAACATCCAAAAATGTGGTTAACAGTTGTTGGGAAAATGGAGTGTTTCATCCTGGGAATAATAGTTAGGAAAGCCAGGAGTAAACAGGAGATTGATGCCAAGGAAGAATTTGAATTAAAAATTTTTTTTTTTCTCTAATTTTTATATAATTTTTCACCGGGAGAATCGTCAAGGAGGAAATAAAGTGAAGGAACGAGTCCAAAAATTAAAAAATGCAGTTAACAAGCGTTGGGAAAATGGAGCATTTCTTCCTGTGAGTAAGAGTTTGGAAAGCCAGGAGCAAACAGGAGATTTATGCCAAGGAAGAATTTAAATTAAAGATTATTTTTTCTGTAATTTTAATATAATTTTTTATATAATTTTTGACAGGGAGAACCATCAGGGACAAAAACAAAATGGAAGGAATTGGTCCAGAGAAAAAAAAGCAAAACTGAAGGAATCGGTCCAAAAATGCAAAAACTGGGGGGAAATGGAAAATAAATGGAATTAAAGAGTGGCTGGATGTGGATTATCCATGGAATTCCCACAGTCTGGAGCTAAATTGTGGCTTGGTTCTTCCTTCCAGCCCCAAATGCTGAGAGTTTATAAATATCCAGGGAAAGGCGACAAATCTCCATGAATTAGGGGTTTTTAAAAGACATAAATAGAAGCCATAATTTTTTTTTTTGGGAAAATGGAGTGCTTAATCCTGGGAATAATAATTTGGAAAGCCAGGAGCAAACAGGAGATTTATGCCAAGGAAGAATTTGAATTAAAGATTTTTTTCCTGTTATTAATGATATAATTTTTGATTTCTGTCCTTCCTTGGGAATACTGGAAAAAAATTCCTCTCTATTACAATTCCCATCTCTCCAGAATTATCCTCACTGCAGGAATATTTCCTTGGAAAGCTCAGCTCCCGTTTTGGGGCGGTTTCCTATTAAAGAAAAAGTTTGGGAAGTGCCGTGGGCGCCGAGCTGCTCCCGGCTGTGGATTTTATGAGGTTGGGAATATCCAGGGAAAGAAAACTTTGAGGGTTTGGGTGTGGGAAGTGGCTCGTGGCCATTCCAGAGGAGCCCCCGTGGCTTCACTTCCCACCAGGAAAGGACAAACTCCACCAAAAAAAATCCACAGGAATTCTGTCCCAGCTCCCAGGAATTAAAATGAGCCTCGGGAATCGCCCACTGGGATCTTCCCAGATCCCAAATCCCAACTGGGTTTGGGTGAGCCCTCCCTGCAGAGCTCACAGGGGCTTTTCCAGAGGGTTAAAATCCAGCCAGGAAGTCGCTCCAAGCCCTGATTTTGGGATGCTGGATCCCAATTCCAGAGGGATCCCGGTTGGAGGTCAATGGCTCTCCCTCCATCTGGCTGAGTCGGGTATGAAGGGGTTACAAAATTCCTGGGGTAGGAAGGAGGAAAACAGCGAGGAAAAGCTGGGAATGGGGTGATGGAGATGGGGTGGGGATGGCAGAGATGGGAATTGTGGCACCGGGATGGGAATGGTGGTGCTGGGATGGGAATGGTGGCACTGGGATCAGAATGAGGGCACTGGGATAGGAGTGGTGGCACTGGGATGGGAATGGTGGCACTGGGATGGGAGTGGTGGCACTGGGACGGGAATGGTGGCACTGGGATGGGAACGGTGGCACTGAGGATGGGAGTGGTGGCACTGGGACGGGAATTGTGGCACTGGGATGGGAACGGTGGCACTGGGATCAGAATGAGGGCACTGGGATAGGAGTGGTGGCACTAGGATGGGAATGGTGGCACTGGTATTGGAATGGTGGCACTGGGATGGGAGTGGCGGCACTGGGATCAGAATGGTGGTGCTGGGATTGCAATGTTGGCACTGGGACTGGAATGGGTGGCACTGGAATGGGAACGGTGGCACCGGGATTGGAATAGCAGCACTGGGATGGGAAGGGTGGCACCAGGATTGGAATGGCGGCACCGGGATTGGAATGGCGGCGCTGGGATGGGAGCGGTGGCACTGGAATGGGAATGGTGGCACTGGGATGGGAACGGTGGCACTGGGATTGGAATGGCGGTGCTGCCATAGGATCAGCAGAGCCAGGATGAGGGCGGCAGATCCGGCACTGGGATGGGAATGGGGGAATGGGGCCCAAACACCGATTTGGGAAAGGGACCCCAATCCCAGAGCCGCGCTCCCACTGTGGAGCTGCGGGACACGGCTGAGGCGCCACCTCGGAATGCGGCACCGGAGGAGTCCCGAGGGCTTGGGGACACCCAGGGTGGCACACGGGGTGGCGACACCTGACCCACACCCCAAACCCCACGGGCTGGAGTGGAGCTGCCGGGAAGCAAAGGGGCTGTCGGCGGATCAGCGGCTTTTCCAGCGGGATCAGAGCCGGGAACCATTTTGTGTGGGAAGCGCCGTGGTGGTGACGATGCCCAGGCCACGTCCGCACTTCCGTGCCCACATCCATGCCCACGTCCGTGCCCACGCCACGGCCCCGGCACAACAACAGCCGGGAATGCCGGGGAATGCTGGATCTGGGGCCGCAGCTGCAGCCTCGGCTCCAGCTCGGGCATTATTTATTGTTATTCCCTGGCAGCTGGAGCAGCTCCGGAGGGATGGCAGGGAAAAGGGCACGGCCGCGGTGCCAGCTCGGCACGGGGGACACCAAACCCCTCGTCCCACCCCACTGACCTTCCCCAGTGGAGGTTTTGGGGTGCTCAGACCATCCTCCCCTTCCAGCCTTTGGAATGCCCTCCTGAGAGCCTTTTCTGGAGCCCCAAAAATTCCCAGCTCCTGCCTGAAGGGTTCCGGAGCCTTGGGCCTCGCTGGTGACACGTCCTGCTCTTGGGGACCAGGGTATTCCTGGTGGCTCTGGAGCCGGGACACAACTGGGATTGAAATCTCCCAAAAGAGCAGAGGGCACCCAAATCCATGGGGACACCTCACCCTGGCACAGGGACACCTCACGCTGGCACAGGGACACCTCACCCTGGCACAGGGACACCTCACCCTGGCACAGGGACACCCCACGCTGGCACAGGACACCCTACGCTGGCACAGGGACACCCCACACTGGAACAGGGACACCCTGTGCCCACCTGGGCTCCCGCACCAACACAGCTGCCAGGACCAACACCAGGGGCACACACCCGCCCTGCCACCCCCTCAGTGCCACGGGGTGGCCATGGTGGCACCAAACGCCACCGCGGTCCCTCCACGTGCTCTGCGGCCACCGGTCCCTGCACTGGGCCAGCCCCGGGAGGGGACACGGGGGAGCATCCCGGGATGTGTCCCCAGCCCCGTGGGGCTGCAGTGGCCCCGGTGACACCGGGACCGGCCCCGGGGTTGCTCAGGTCCCTCCTTGTCCCGTTTATCCCCGAGAGCCACCCCCGGCGAGACGGGGACGGCCGGGAGGTGACCGGGAGGTGGCCGGGAGGCTCCGTCCCGCAAGGACCATCCCCGGTACCGCGGGATCATCACCGAGACCTCGAGAGGACCCCGTCGGTGTGAAGGGGTCACCAGGACCCCCCGACTTCACCGAAAGCACCGCGGGCGAGCACCGGGGCTGCACCGGGGCTGCACCGAGGCTGCACCGGGGCTACACCGAGGCTGCACCGAGGCTGCACCGGGGCTGGCGGCAGCTCCGCGGCCTCCGCTCCTCACCGAGGCCGGGGCTGGCGGGGCCCCTTTCCCTGGGCAGGCAGCGAGAGCGAAACTCAAAATATTAAAAAAGAATCCTTTTAAAACATAAAAATGAGCATTTTAACGTCCCGCTTCGCACGAACCCCACCGGGAGGCTCTGCCCGGGCCCAGCCGCTGCTCGGCCCCGGCCCTGTCTGCCTGCGGGACCGGGTGGGGACCGGCGGCTCCGTGTCCCCGCAGCCCGGGTGGCCCCGCCACGTTCCCCCCGCTTCATTTCGGCTCAGGCCCCGGTGATTTGCGGCGTTTTCTCCCCGCCACCATTTTGTCCGCACCGTGGCGGCTGCAGCAAGATGGTGAAACCGGGCGCTCCCGGTGAGGGTGCCCGGGGTCGGCGGGAGCCGAGACCCGGCCCCGGCCTTGGGCACCGATCCTCGCCCCTCTCCCGGTGCCGGCACCGTCGGGGCGGCCTCGGTGGGGCTGGAACCGGCGGAGGAGAGGCCTGACCCCAGCCTGACCCCGGCGGGACCCGCGGCAGCCCCGCTCGGCGACCCCCGGGGACGCGGGGACAGCACGGGCAGGACCCCGGGGCTCGTGGCCGAGCGCTGCCCGCTGCTCGGCCGCTGTCCCCGGTTCGGGACTGGGATAACCGAGCTGTCGGCGAAGGGCGCCTATCGCGACAACCGGGAGAGAGGCTTGGGTGATGCCCGAGCCCGGGATAACGACGGGACAGGGACCCGGCTCCGGTCCCCGGCAAAGAGGACGGAGGTCACGGCCGCCGCTCCGCTCCCTGCCCGAGCGCTGCGCTGGGCACCGGGAGGCCTCGGCCCTGATCGCCGAGCGGCCGCCGAGCCGCTCCGGGCTCCGGCAGCGGCGGAGGAGCGGCGGGGACGCGGAGCATCCCCGGGATCCCGGGGTCGCGGAGCGCTCGGGACCCGCCCGCCTGCGACAGCCGCGCCAGGGCGCCCCAAACTTCTCGGGGTTCGCCACAAGCCAGAAGTGGTCCTGGCGAGTCCCGGGCCGGCGGGGACTGCGCGCGGGCGGCGGGATGCGGGATGCGGGAGCGCCGAGCCGCAGCCGGGGCCGAGCCGGTGATTTTATAAAGGGGAAAGAAAAAAAAAAATAACCCCCCCGTCGCCCGCCGCCGCTCCGTGACGCTTTTCTCCTGCGACATCGCTCCCAACGCCGAGCCGATGCTGTCCCCCCTCTCCCGCCACCCGCGCGTCCCCCGCGGGGCTCCGCCGGCCCGGCGGCTCCGTGACCCCGGGGCCGTTCCCCCGGAGCCCTCCCGGCCGTCCCCGCTGGGCACGGCCCCGCTCCGAGCCCGCTGCCGGCGGAGCCGGGGCTGGGGCAGCGGGCCCGGTCCGTGCCGCGCTCAGCGGAGCCGGGGCAGGAGCGGCGGGGCCGGGAGGCCGGAGGTCGCAGCCGGGAAGCGCCCGGGATGCGCTGGAAGCGGTGCCGGGGATGCCCCGTGCCCGCAGCGGGAATCCCGGGGGCGGGGGAAGCGGGGAGCGGGGACGGGAGCGGGGAGCGCGCCCGTACCTCGCACCAGGATGCGGCGGCAGTAATCCGCCTCGCCGGTCCCCGACGGGCTCTCGGTGTCCGGGGCGCACTGCTTGGAGGAGCCGGGGCTGACCGCCGACGTTCCCGGGATGTCCTTGAAGCCGCCGGCGGCTCCGCCGCTGCCGCCGCCGCCGCCGCCGCCGGCGCGCAGGGCGCTCTCCAGCTCCGCCCGGGTCGGCAGCTTCTCCCGGGCCCTCCCGGTGGCCGCGGGCTCGGCCAGCAGCACGGGGCTCCCGCCGGGCTCGGCCCCTCCATCGCTCATCCCTGCGGGCGCCGCGGCGGGATCAAGCATCAGGAGGCAGAGAGAGACACGGGGAGAGGGAGAGAGGAGGCAAGGCTGGGCGGGGGGGATGGGAGGGAGCCCCCCCGCCCCCCCCACCCTCCGCAGACCCCTTCCCCTCCCCGCCCCTCCCCGGCCCCCCCGGGGCTCGGCGGCCCCGCTCACCCCCATGGCCGGGGACCGCCGGGGGCCGTCGCCTGTCGCCTGTCGCCCTCTCCCAACCGGGGGCCCGGCATTTAAAGCGCGCACCCCCCCCCGCCGCTCCCCGCCCCGCCGGCCGGGGGTGGTACCGGCAATGGGGGGGACCCGTCGGGGCGTCCCGAGAGGGTGCGAGGCTGGGGGGGAGAAGGAGTTTCAAACTTTGACAGGCGGCCGAGCCCCCCCAGCGCCCCCTCCCCAGCTCCACCTCCCGCAGCACCTCGCTCCGGGCAAACTTCAGGCGCTCCGGCCGCCGCCGCTGCCCTTCCATGGAGCGCCGGTACCGGTGCGGGTCCCGGTGTCGGTGCCGGTACCGGCGGGAGCGGGCGACGGGAGAGCCGCCGGCGGTGCCAGGGCTCGCCGCGCCGCGCTTGGGATTCGCGTGCGGGGGAAATCAATACCGGGAGATTGGGGGCGATGATTTTAGGGGGGTGGTGGGGAGGGAGGGGTGCCGGGGGCGGGAGGGGAGAGGGAGGCCGAGGGGAGGGAGCTGCGGAAGAAGCGGCCGGGGGTGGGACCGGCGAAGAAGCCGGGTCCTTATTCCTCCGGCCCGGCCCTCCCCCGCCGCCGCGCTCCGCTGCGCATCCCCCGGCGGCCGCCGCCGCCGCAGCCGGCAGCGGGGAGCGGGCGGCCGAGCCCCCTCCGCGCCGGGGAGCGGCTGGGGGCGAGCGGGGGGCGAGGAAAGAGCCGATTTTAAATTAACGGCTCGGTACAGACGCAATTTCCTGCCCTCCCGTTCCGTGACACCGATTGGTAAACAAAGAGCCCCCTCGGCGGCCGCTGCCCGGCTCCGACAGCGGCGGCGGCTCCGGTTCCCGGTTTCCTTCTCGGGGGGGCTCACCCTGGGGACCCCCGCCCAGCTCGGGCAGAGGTGGCAACGAATAAAGAAATCCCTCGGCCCCGGCGGGCGCTGCCCCTCCCCGGGCCGGGCGGGGGACGGGGGGCTCCGGTTCCGTTTCCCCTCGCTGCCCCGCAGCTGCCGGAGAGTCCCCGCTGCTCCCGGGGTTACCGCGCTGCCGCCCCGGGATGGGGCAGCGAGGGAGCCCCGAAATTCCCTGATCCGGCACAGCCGCTCCCGGGCACCGGCACCGACACCGGCACCGGCACCGAGCGGGGCGGCTCCCGGTTTCCAGCTGGGAGTGCCGGACCCGGTTTGTGCGGGGGTGTCCCGGGGGTCTCCCCCGCCTCGAGGGGCTCCGTTCCGCCGCTGTGGCCGCGACGGGGCAAAACCGGGCGGAAAAGGCGGCGGCGGCGGCCGCGGTGCTTCCCCGGGGCGGCCGCCCCCCTCCCCGGTACCGCCTGGGATCGGAACGGTTCTAACGGCGGCGGATTGAAAATAAATAAATTAAAAGTTTAAACACAAGCAACCCCGAGATTTCGCAGCCCCTGCGTTCCGTCGCACCCACGGCCCGGTACCGGGCACCGCCCCGGGCTGGGGAGCCCGCAGGGGTCTGGGTAGGGCCCGAGCACCGGATAGAGCCCGGTAGAGGCGGGAGGTGCCCGGTTCGGGCTCTGGAGGGCACCGGGAGTTCAAGGCCTTGGGCTGCAGCGGCCGCTGGATGTCCGAGCCTGCCGCGGCCTGGGCCCGTCCCTGAAATAACCGGAACAGCGCGGGGAAAACAGCAGGAAAAACAAGAAAATTCGAAAGGAAAAAAATAAAATTAAAAGGCGAACTAAACCTGCAGGGATAAGGAAAGTAAAAGGAAAGAAATCAAAAGGGCGAAAAGGGGAAGGAAATAAAGCGAACGAAAAGGGCCGAGCGGGGAGAGCGCAGGGGACGGGCCCTGCTCAAGGCCGGTGGTCCCGGGCTGCAGCCCCGGTTCTGCGGGGCCCGGAGGGGCGAGCGGGGACGGAGCCGCCGCTCCGGGGAAGGTGCTGGCGGTCGGAAACGATTCCCGGCTCCCCGTTCCCGGTTCCCCGCTGCCGCTTCTCCACTCCCGGGGCTGCGGCAGGCCGGGGCCGGACAGCCGGACAGCCGGACAGCCGGACAGCCGGACAGCCGGGCTCCGCCGTGCCCCGCCACCGGGCCCGGTGGTGGCTGCGCCATTAACCAACGACTTTTAACGAAAACGAGGAAAATTACCCCAAACCCAGCCCGCCCTGCGGCCTCAGCCCCTCGGGGCCGCGGGGAAAGGCTGCGGGCCGGTCCCACCGGGAAGACGGAGGGCGGCGATCGCCCGGGAGCCGCTGGAACGAAAATTCCTCCTTTCGCCGAGCCCCGGCCCCGAGCGGCGGCTGAGGCCGCGGAACGAGCGGCGGAGAAGCCGCCCCGGTGCCCGCTAAGCCGCCGGTGCCCGCTCAGCCCCCGCCGCCTCCTCACGGCTCCCGCTCCTTTCCTGCTGTTGTTTTTTGGTTTTTTTGTTTTGCTTGTTTTGATTTGGTTTTTTCCCGTTATCCCCACGATTAACGTGAATAATAACGAGAAGGGATTTGCTTCGGGAGAAGGGGAAACGGGGAAAAGGGGAAAATACCGGGGGAGAGCTGCCGGGAAGGGGAAGCGAGGAAATCCGCGGGCTCCCGATCCTCAAAAAACAACAATATTACAAAAATAACCGTAATTTAAAAATCCCATTTTTTGCTGCATGATTGTTGTTGTTTTCGGGGCGGGTTTAGCGCTGTTGTTGTTGTTTTAATTAGCGTTAATATTAGCGGTATTAGTGTCACTATTAGCCTTGCTATTATTAGTGCCGTTCCTATTCCTATTATTAGTCCTATTAACACCATAATTAGTCCTTATCAGCACCATTTATCGGTGTTTTTATTATCGATATTCCCGTATTTTTCTCGCTGCCGAGCACACCCAGCCCAGCCAAGCCCTGCCCGGGGTGGGAGCGGCCGCGCTCTCCCGGTGCATCCCCGTTCCCGCCGAGCCCCCGGGCCCGCCCCGCCGCATCCTCCGCTTCTCGCCGCTCCGGGAGCGAAAAAACCCCGCGGAATTCCTCGATTTTCCCGGTTTAGAGCCGGATCCGCACCACCCCCCTCCCCGGTTCTCCCGGTGCCCCGGAGATGGAGGTAAGGCCAGGCTCGGTGAGCTCGGCTCGGCCCCGGGCCTGGCTGCGGGGAGGGTGCGGGAGCGGAGCCAGGGCTTCCCCCGGTACCGGACCGGCCGCTCCCGGTGGGTCCCGGGCTCGGAGGGCACCGGGAGTCGGGGGGGGACATTTCTGCTTGTCCCCGCCAAGGAACGGCTGCCCCGGGGACAGCTCCCGGTGGGGACCCCGCCGAGGGACCCCCGGGGCCGGGCTGGGCCGGGAGAGAGCGGCGGAGGCCGGGAACCGTGCGGGGCCTCGGCGGGAGCGGGGACACCGGGGGACAGCGTGGGGACACCCGGGGAGTGTGAAAACACGGGGGGACACTGAGGGGACACGTGGGGACACGGGGGGACACTGAGGGGACACGGGACTGTGAGGGGACATGGGGGGAATGTGCAGGGACACGGGGGGACCGTGAGGGGACATCGGGGACTGTGAGGGGACACGAGGGAACCGTGAGGGGACACCGGGGACTGTGAGGGGACATGGGGGGACTGTGAAAACGCGGGGGGACACTGAGGGGACACGTGGGGACACGTGGGGACACGGGGGGACCCGGGACTGTGAGGGGACACGGGGGGAATGTGCAGGGACACACACGGGGAGAATGTGCAGGGGAGGGGACATCGGGGACTGTGAAAACATGAGGGGACACTGAGGGGACACGGGAACTGTGGGGAGACACCGGGGACTTTGAGGGGACACCGGGAACTGTGAAAACGCGGGGGGACACTGAGGGGACACGTGGGGATTGCGTGGGGACACGGGGGGACATTGAGGGGACACGGGACTGTGAAGGGACATGGGGGGAATGTGAAAAGGCCTGGGGACACTGAGGGGACATCGGGGACTGTGAGGGGACACAGCGAGATTGTGAGAAAACACAGGAGGAATTTTGTGGGGACACGGGGGGACCGTGAAGGGACGCAGGGGGACTGTGCAGGGACACAAAGGGACAGCGTGGGGACACGGGGGGGCTGTGAGGGGACGCGGGGAGGAGTTCAGGGCTGTGGGGGAGCCGTGAAAAACACGGGGGGACGGTGTGGGGACACCGGGAGCTGTTTGGGGACACAGGGGGACAGTGTGGGGACACGGAGGGACTGGGGACAACACGAGGGAGTCGTGAAAAACACGGCGGGACAGTACGGGGACACCGGGAGCTGTATGGGGACACCCCAGAACAGGCTGGGAACACGGAGGGACTGTGTGGGGCTGGGCACGGATACGAGGGGACCGCGTGGGGACACGCGGGGCACGAAAACACGAGGGACAAGGCAGGAACACGGGGGGACCGTGAGGGGACACGAGAATTGTGTGGGGACACGGGAATCTTGTGGCGACACCGGGAATTGTGTGGGGACACGGGAATTGTGTGGGGACACGAGGAATTGTGTGGGGACACGGGAATTGTGTGGGGACACGAGAATTGTGTGGGGACACGGGAATTGTGTGGGGACACCGGGAATTGTGCGGGGACACGGGAATTGTGTGGGGACACCAGGAATTGTGTGGTGACACTGGGAACTGTGTGGGGACACCGGGAATTGTGCGGGGACACCGGGAATTGTGTGGGGACATGGGGAATCTTGTGGCGACACTGGAAGCTGTGTGGGGACACGGGAATTGTGTGGGGACACGGGAATTGTGCGGGGACACCGGGAATTGTGCGGGGACACGGGAATTGTGTGGGGACATCAGGAATTGTGTGGGGACATGGGGAACCTTGTGGGGACACCGGGAGCTGTGTGGGGACACGGGAATTGTGTGGGGACACCGGGAATTGCGTGGGGACACCGGGAGCTGTGAGGGGACACGGGGAACCGGGCAAAAACCCCAGGGACTGTGAGGGGACAACGGGGACACTGTGAGGGGACACCGAGGGGACTGTGAGGGGACATCAGGCAAAAACCCAGGGGGCTGTGAGGGGACACGAGGGGACGGGGACACTGCGTGACAAACAGAGACGGTGCGGGGACACGGGTAAAGGTGAGGGGACAATCGGGACTGTGCGGGGACACGAGGGGACACAGGGCAATGGCCACGGGTGCCGTGGGGCGGTGTCCGGCTGGTGTGAGTGGACACGGCCACGCGGCCCACGGGGCAGCCACGTGGGCAGAGCGTGACCGGCCACCCCTCCTGTCCCCGGGGTGGCGGGTTTGGGGACATCAGGGTGGCCACACCCGCGCTCACACGCGGCTGGGTGCGAGTGGCGCCGTGTGACCGTGCGGGGTCACCCGGGCAGTGTCCCCACCCCGCGGGGTCCCGTAGGTGCCTTTTGTCACGGGGTGGCTGCCCCGAGGCCACCCTCGGGGACATCCCCGCGTGTCCCCAGCCCCGTCGGGCCCGCGCTGAGCTCGGGCAGCGCCGGTTTCGTTACCGGAGCGGCCGCGCCCGAGGAGTCCGGGGTGTCCCCGGTGCGGGAGGGTTGGGGACACCCCCCCAGGCCTTGGGGACACCCCAGCCCCGGGCCTGGCTGTCCCCAACCCCGCCAAGGTCGCCCGAGGGTGGGCGCGCTCCTCCCGGCCCGGCCCGGCCCCGCCGCGCCCGCTCTGGTAAAAAGGAATTAAACGAAATTAAAAGGAATTAAACGAAATCGGGGGGCCCCGGTCCCGCAGCCCCCCCGGGAGCCCCTGCCCCGACACCGAGCCCGTGGCCGAGCCCGCCCGCACCGGGGGCACCCGGCCAGCGCTGCCACCCGGGCTGTGCCCACCCCGAACGAGCGCGGGGCCGCGGCGACAACTCCGTGCGCGGGGCGGCGGGGCCGGGCAGCCCCGATCCTAAAGCGGGATCCTAAACCGGGATCCTAAAGCGGGATCCTAAAGCCGGGATCCTAAACTGGGATCCTAAACCGGGATCCTAAACCGGGATCCTAAACGTGAGATCCTAAACCGGGATCCTAAACCGGGATCCTAAACCGGGATCCTAAAGCCGGGATCCTAAACCGGGATCCTAAACCGGGGATCCTGAACCCGGGATCCTAAAGCCGGGATCCTAAAACGGGATCCTAAACCGGGATCCTAAACCTGGGATCCTAAACCCGGGATCCTAAACCGGGATCCTAAACCCGGGATCCTAAACCGGGATCCTAAAGCCAGGATCCTAAACCGGGATCCTAAACGTGGGATCCTAAACCAGGATCCTAAACCCGGATCCTAAACGTGGGATCCTAAAAGTGGGATCCTAAACGTGGGATCCTGAACCCGGGATCCTAAACCGGGGACCCTAAACCCGGGATCCTAACCCGGCATCCTAAACCGGCATCCTAAACCGGGGACCCTGAACCCGGATCCTAAACCCGGGATCCTCAACCCGGGATCCTAAACCGGGGACCCTAAACCCGGGATCCTAAACGTTGGATCCTAAACCGGGGATCCTAAACGGTGGAACCTAAACCCGGGATCTTAAACGTGGGATCCTAAACCCGGGATCCTAAACGTTGGATCCTAAACCCGGGATCCTAAACGGTGGAACCTAAACCCGGGATCTTAAACGTGAGATCCTAAACCCGGGATCCTAAACCCGGGATCCTAAACGTGAGATCCTAAACCCGGAATCCTAAACCCGGGATCCTAAACCTGGGGCCCCGTTCCTGGGATCCTAAACCTGAGGTCCCATTCTTGGCGTCCTAAACCTGAGATCCTAAACGTGGGATCCTAAACTGGGGATCCTAAACCTGGGATCCAGATCCTAGGATCCTAAACCTGGGATCCCAAACCTGGGATCCCGTTCCTGGGATCCTATGCCTGAGATGCCACTCCTGGGATCCTAACCCAGGGATCCTAACCTGGGGGTCCCGCTCCTGGGTCGCCTCCTGTGGTGTCCCCGTGTGTGTGGTCCTGATCCCGGGATCCTAAACCTGGGGTCTCCCCCTCAGCCATCCCCGTTCCTGGGATCCCGCTCCTGGGATCTCCTCTGGCATCCCAATCCTGCGATCCCGTTCCTGGAATTTCCTTTCCTGGCACTCCTGCTCATCGGATCCAGCTCCTGGGATCCTAAAGCTGAGATCCTAAACCTGGGATCCTGCTCCTGGGATCCTAAACCTGGGGTCCTAAACCTGGGATCCTAAACCCGGGATCCTAAACCTGGGATCCTAAACCTGGCATCCTGCTCCTGGGATCCTAAACCTGGCATCCTAAATCTGGGATTCAGCTCCTGGGATCCTAAACTCGGGATCCTAAAACTGGGGTCCTAAACTAGGGATCCTAAACCTCGGTTACTGCTCCTGGGATCCTAAACCTGGGGTTCCATTCCTGGGATCCTAAACCCGGGATCCTGCTCCTGGGATCCTAAACCTGGGATCCAGGGATCCTAAACGTGGGATCCTAAACCTGGCATTCTAAATCTGGGATTCAGCTCCTGGGATCCTAAACCTGGGGTCCTAAACCTGGGATCCTGCTCCTGGGATCCTAAACCTGGGATCCAGCTCCTGGGATCCCCCCCTAACACCCCAATTCCCGGGATCCCCTCTCCCTCCCGATCTCCCTCAGGGATCCCAGCTCCAGGAATCCCTCTCCGGTCCCTTGGTCCCCCCCCGCCCCGGCCTTGTCCTCCCCGTGTCCCCTCCCATGGCGGGGGTGACACCAGGGTCCCCAAGAGCAGCGACGCCAAAGGAGAGGATAAACCGAGGGGTAAACTGAGGCACACAGCAGATTTGGGGGGGCAAAACCATGGAGGATCCCCCCCCTCGCTTCCCAAATTGGGTTTTGGGGTGACCCTGGGCAGAGAAGGGAGGAGGGGACAGAGCCACGAATTCCTCCCGCTTCCCACGGCAGGGGCGGGTCTGGAGTGGGTGACAGGGACACCCCGACCCTATTGTGGACACCCCGACCCCACTGGGGACACCCCGACCCCACTGGGGACACCCTGACAGGGACACCCCGACCCCACTGGGGACACCCCCCGGCAGAGGGGACCACGAGGAGCAGCCACGTGTGACAAGGGGACAGGGAGGTGGTGGCCTGTCCTGTCACCGCTGTCACTGTCGCCCACAGAGGGGTGGCAGAGAAGGGGGGATGTCCCCGCATGGTGTCCCCACAGGGCCACCAAGCTGTGCTGTCCCCAGGCCACGGGTGACAAGGGACGGGCGGGATGGATTTGGAGGGTGTGGCTTGGGGACACGGCTGGGGACACCCGGGCGGGCTGTGGTGGCAGGGGGAGTCCTGGGAATCCTGGGGGGATCCTAAAGGGGACAATGGGGTTGTCCCAGGATGTCCCCAGAGAGTTCCCACATCCGCCCAGGGAGGGACACGGGTGTCACATCGGTGTGGGGACAATGTGACACTGCTCACAGGGGTGACATCTGCATGGGGACACTGTGACACTGCTCAAAGTGGGTCATACCTGCATGGGGACAGTGTGACACAATTCACAGGGGTGACATCTTCATGGGGACAATGTGACACTGCTCACTGCATGGGGACAATGTGACACTGCTCACAGGGGTCACACCTGCATGTGGACAATGTGACACTGCTCAAAGTGGGTCACACCTGCATGGGGACAGTGTGACACTGCTCACAGGGGTGACACCTGCATGAGGACACTGTGACACAATTCACAGGGATGTCACCGTGCATGGGGACACCAAAACAAGGCTCTCAAGGGCGTCACCCTGCATGGGGACACTGTGACACCACTCAAAGTGGGTCACACCTGCATGGGGACACCAAAACAAGGCTTTCAAGGGTGTCACCCCTGCGTGGGGACACGGTGACACCATTCACAGCGTGTCACCCTGCATGGGGACAATGTGACACCGCTCACACGGTTGTCACCCTCCATGGCACCACCACATACAGCCATCCCAACCAACACCTCCCACCCCTCCAGCGCGATGACAACCCCACCAGGAGCCACCAGCCCCGCTGTCCCCTCCTGTCCCCAACCCCACCAGGAGCCACCAGCTCTGCTGTCCCCTCCTGTCCCCAACCCCACCAGGAGCCCCCAGCTCCTCTGTCCCCTCCTGTCCCCAACCCCACCAGGAGCCACCATCTCTGCTGTCCCCTCCTGTCCCCAACCCACCAGGAGCCATCGGCTCCTCAGTCCCCTCCTGTCCCCTCCTGTCCCCAACCCCACCAGGATCCCCCATCCCCTCCTGTCCCCTCCTGTCCCCTGCTGTCCCCTCCTCCTGCGGGCCAGGATTAGGGGCGGGCAGCAAATCCGGGCCCCGCTCTCTGCACCGGGAGGCGCCGCGCACGTTCCCGGGCCCGGTGGCAAATCCGTGACCTCCCGTTCACCTCCCGACCTGGCCCCGTTCCGCCCGGCCCGGCCCCACGTGACGGGAGGATTTGGCTCAACGTGCCAGGCAGGCAGGGCGGGGGCACGGGGGGAGCTCAGAGAGAGCCCGAGGGGAGCGCGGGCACCGCGCCCGGCGCACGGGAGCTGCTGCAGCGCTGGCACGGGCTAAGGGAGGCTGGCACGGGTTACAGCAGCCTGGCACCGCGATTCCTGCAGCGCCGGCACGGGTTAAGGGAGGCTGGCACGGGTTAAGGGAGGCTGGCACGGGTTAAGGGAGGCTGGCACCGCGATTCCTGCAGCGCTGGCACGGGTTAAGGGAGGCTGGCACGGGTTAAGGGAGCCCTAGTATGGGTTAGGGAGGCTGGCACGGGTTACAGCGGCCTGGCACGGGTTAGAGCGGCCTGGCACCACAATACCTGCAGCGCTGGCACGGGTTACAGTGGCCTGGCACAGGTTACACCAGCCTGGCACGGGTTAGAGCAGCCTGGCACGGCGATTCCTGCAGGGCTGCACGGGTTAGAGCAGCCAGGTATGGGTTAGAGCGGCCTGGCACGGGTTACAGCAGCCTGGCATGGGTTAGAGCAGCCTGGCACCACAATACCTGCAGTGCTGGCACGGGTTACAGCAGACTGATACGGGTTAGAGAGGCCTGGCACGGGTTAGAGAGGCCTGGCACAGGTTAGAGCAGCCTGGCACGGGTTAGAACAGCCTGGCACGGGTTAGAACAGCCTGGCACCGTGACTCCTGCAGGGCTGGCATGGGTTAGAGCAGCCTGGCACAGGTTAAGGGAGCCAGGCACCCAAATTCTTGCAGGGCTGGCACAGGTTACAGCAGCCTGGCACGGGTTAGAGCAGCCTGGCACTACGATTCCTGCAGCACTGGCACGGGTTAAGGGAGCCTGGCACTATGATTCCTGCAGGGCTGGCACGGGTTAAACCTTCCGGGCACCCCAATCCCGTTGCCAGCTGCTCCCCGCCTTTCCCAGCTCCTCTGTCCCCGTGGCTCCGGGCCGGATGGAGACCCCAGAGCCGCTGGAGTCACCCCCAAAGCCCCTCCCTGCCCCCCAAACCCCGGGATCCCTCCCTGCCCTGCTGGGAACAGCCGGGATCCCTTCCCGCTCCCGCTGCGGGCTCAGGGAGCTGATCCCGATCCTGATCCCGATCCTAATCACAATCTATATCCCGATCCCACTCCTGGTCCCCATTCTGCTCCTGATCTCGACCCCAATCCCAATCCTAATCCCAATCCCAATCCCAATCCTGATTCCAATCCCACTCCTACTCCCCAATCCCAATCCCAATCCCAATCCCAATCCCAATCCCAATCCCGCTCCCTATCCTGATCCTGCTCCCGATCCCGATCCAATCCCAATCCCAATCCCAATCCCAATCCCACTCCCACTCCTACTCCTGATTCCAATCCTGCTCCTGCTCCCCATTCCACTCCCAATCCCAATCCCGCTCCTGATCTTGATCCCGACCCCGCTCCCGCTCCCCATCCCCATCCCGACCCCGCTCCCAATCCCGATCCTGATCCCGCTCCACGGGGAATCCAGGCTGGAATTCCCGAGCTCCAGGCCGGGAAAGTGGGAGGAGGAGGAGGAGGAGGAGGAGGAGGAGGAGGAGGAGGAGGCGGGAGCAGGTGGCCAAGGAGGACGCGGGGCGGTGGCACTGGGGGGGTGGCACTGGGACGGTGGCGCTGGGGGTGGTGGCACTGGGGGCGGTGGCAATGGGGGCGGTGGCAATGGGGGTGGTGGCACTGGGACGGTGGCGCTGGAGCCGAGGGTGCTCGGAAAGGTGAGCGCCAGCCCGAGGGCGGGAGCGGCCGGGTCACCTCTGTCACCAGCCGGGCGCAGGTGACAAAGTTTGACCCCGCTGCCCCTCGATGCCCGCGGGGACCGCGGGGAGGAGGGGTGGTGCCACCGCCCTGTCGCCTCCGCGCTGTCACCACCCCGCCAGAGAGCTGTCACCGCACTGCCACCCTGCCCGTGACCCTGCCACCGCCCTGCTGGCCCTGGGCAGGGGACAGGGATGGGGACAGAGATGGGGACAGGGATGGGGACAGAGGTGGGGACAGGGATGGGGCTGGAGACTGGGATGGGGACACGTGTGGGGACATGGATGGGGACACAGATGGGGATGGGGACAGGGGTGGAGACGGGGACGGGGACAGGGGTGGGGACACGGGTGGGGACATAGATGGGGATAATGAGAGAAGAGGGGACAGGGATGGGGACAAGGATGGGGACACGGGTGGGGACAGCAATGGGGACAGAGATGGGACTGGAGATGGGGACAGGGACAGGAGTGGGGACATGGATGTGGACAGAGAAATGGGGACGGGGATGGGGACACAGACAGGGACAAGAGCAGTGACAGGGATGGGGACAGCCCAGCACCTGCTCTGGCAGCAGAACGGGCACAGAGGGGGGATTGAACACCCACGGGAGCCCCCGATCCCAAATCCCCCCCGATCCCAAATCCCCCCCTTTCCCGGGAAGCTCCAGCTCCAATCCCAAAGCCCCATCCCCGCGGCCGAGGCCAGGTCTGGTGGCGAGGTGGCCACACAGTGACCTCTAACGGCAGCGGGGACACGGCCGGAGGGGACACGGCCAGAGGGGACACGGCCCCGCTGCCACCAGCAAGCAGAGTCCCCATGCCCAGGTCCCCTCGTCCCGGGCACTGAGGGGACACGGGTGGCTTGGGGACCGCAGTGTCCCCCCCTCTCCAAGGGGCCACCGGGATGGATGGCAGGGAAAAGGGACAGGTGGTGACAAACAGGACGTTCCCAGCACCGGGAGGTTGGGTTTTATTCTTGTCCCGGGGTTTCCCAGCCCGGAGGTGTCACCTGGTGGTGACAAGGATCCATGGGCAAGGGACGAGGGGCTGGAATGCGGCCGGGGGATCCCCGGGGGAGTCCCTGGATCCAGCCAGGATGGGGAAATTCCAGCGGCCACAGCTGGCCTGGGGTCCGAGAGCCACCGGGTCAGGATGCTCCGTCCATCTGGAAAAGGTTGGGAGTGCCTGGGCACACCTTGTCCTTGTCTGGGGACACCCTGCCCATGGCTGGGGACACCCAGCTCATGTCTAGGGACACCCTGTCCTTGTCTGGGGACGTACAGTCCATGGCTGGGGACACCCTGTCCTTGTCTAGGGACACCTTGTCCTTGTCTGGGGACACCCAGCTCATGTCTAGGGACACCCTGTCCTTGTCTGGGACACCTTGTCCTTGTCTGGAGACACTCTGCCCATGTCTAGGGACACCCTGTCCTTTTCTGGGGACACTCTGCCCTTGGCTCAGGACACTGCTGATGTTTGGGGACACACTGTCCATGGTTGGGGACACCCTGTCCTGGGCAGGGGACACTCTGCCTGTGTCTGGGGACACCCTGTCCTTGTCTGGGGACATCCTGTTTGTGTCTGGGGACACTCTGTCCATGTCTAGGGACACTCTGCCCCTGGTTGGGGACACCCTGCTCATGGTTGGGGACACCCTGTCAATGTCTGGGGACACCCTGCTCATGTCTAGGGATGCCCTGTCCACATCTGGGGACACCCTGTCTGTGTCTGGGGACATCCTGTCCATGTCTAGGGACACCCTGCCCTTGGCTGGGGACACCCTGCCCATGGTTGGGGTCACTCCATGGGGACAGGGGACATCCTGGGAGGGGTTGCCACCCCTCTGTGCTGTGGAGCCCCTCTGGAATGAGGCTGGCACGGGCATTTTGTGTCCCCTCAAGGCTCTGTCTCTCCTGTCCCCGTGACAGTGACAGCCACGGCTGTGGTGGCCTGATCCCAGATCCACGTCCCATTCCCACACTGGGGATTCCTGGATAGGAGCCCCCGAGAGCTCAGGGGACCCCAGTGCTGTCCCAGTGATGTCCCCAGGGCTGTCCCCAGTGATGTCCCCACCTGTGGCAGGTCCTGTTTGCTCCGCAGCTCCAGGGTGTCCTCGGCACGGGACCAGCTCCGGAACTTCCTGATCCTGCCAGGGAGCACAGGGAGCTGCCACCACCCCAGGGTCATTGTCACTGTGCCAGGGTCCCTGTCCCACCGCCCCCAGGGCCTTGTCACTGTGCCAGGGTCACTGTTCCACCACCCTGGGGTCCTTGTCACCACTCCAGGGTCACTGTGCCACCACCCTGGGGTCCTTGTCACCACTCCAGGATCATTGTCCCACCACCCCAGGGTCCTTGTCACCATGCCAGGTCCCTGTCCCACCCTGGGGTCATTGTCACTGTGCCAGGGTCACTGTCCCACCCTGGGGTCCTTGTCACCATGCCAGGGTCACTGTCCCACCATCTCAGGGGCCTTGTCACCACTCCAGGATCATTGTCCCACCACCCCAGGGTCCTTGTCACCATGCCAGGGTCCCTGTCCCACCCTGGGGTCATTGTCACTGTGCCAGGGTCCCTGTCCCACCACCCCCAGGGCCTTGTCACCACCCCAGGGTCACTGTGCCACCACCCCAGGGGCCTTGTCACCAGGCCAGGGTCACTGTCTCACCCTGGGGTCATTGTCACTGTGCCAGGGTCCCTGTCCCACCGCCCCCAGGGCCTTGTCACCACTCCAGGGTCACTGTGCCACCACCCCGGGGTCATTGTCACTGTGCCAGGGTCACTGTCCCACCCTGGGGTCCTTGTCACCGTACAAAGGTCCCTGTCCCACCCTGGGGTCCTTGTCACCACTCCAGGGTCACTGTGCCACCACCCCGGGGTCATTGTCACTGTGCCAGGGTCACTGTCCCACCATCTCAGGTGTCCCTGTCCCTTGATCCCAGGGTCCCTGTGCCACCCTGGTGTCCCTGTCCCCCCACCCCGCCCCATCCAGGACGTCACCTGGGCCACACCTTCAGGGCCAGCAGGGCCACAGTGGCGATGGCCACGATGGCCACGAGCAGCCCGGACAGGACACGGAAGGTCCTCAGGTGGCTCAGAGCTGGGGACAGAGATGGGGACAGTGCCAGCAGGGACCCCCCGGACCTCGGGGTGCCCCAAAAGGGGTGAAGGGGACACTGAGGGGTGACAAAATGGAGGACAGGCAGCATTTGGGGTGAGGACACACATGGGGGGAAGTCACAGGTGGGGACAATTGCTGCTTCTGGCTGCCACTGTCCCCTGTCCCCAAGGCCACCCTACCAGGGACAGGAGATGTCCCCAACACAGCCACAAGTGCCACCCTCACATTTTGCCACTTGACCCCATTCCATTTCCCAGTTCCAGGGATTTTTTTGGGGATTTCCTCCGTCCCCACTCACTGTGGACAACAAAGTCAGTGCTGGCTGTGGCGTTGCCCAGGGTGCCACTGTCCCCTGTCCTAAAGGCCACCCTACCAGGGACAGGAGATGTCCCCAACACAGCCACAAGTGCCACCCTCACATTTTGCCATTTGACCCCATTCCATTTCCCAGTTCCAAGGAATTTTTTGGGATTTCCTCTGGCCCCACTCACTGTGGACAACAAAGCGCTGGCCATGGTGTTGCCCAGAGTGCCACTGTCCCCTGTCCCAAAGGCCACTCTACCAGGGACAGAAGATGTCCCCAACACAGCCACAAGTGCCACCCTCATATTTTGCCATTTGACTTCATCCCATGTCCCAATTCCTGGGATTTTTTTGGGATTCCTCCATCCCCACTCACTGTGGACATCGAAGTCAGCGCTGGCATTGCCCAGGGTGCCACTGTCCCCTGTCCTAAAGGCCACCCTACCAGGGACAGATGCCCCCAACACAGCCACAAATGCCACCCTCACATTTTGCCATTTGACTTCATCCCATGTCCCAATTCCTGGGATTTTTTTGGGATTCCTCCGTCCCCACTCACTGTGGACATCGAAGTCAGCGCTGGCCGTGGCGTTGCCCAGGGCGTTGGTGGCCACGCAGACGTAGCGTCCCCCAGCCCCTGTCCCCAGGGCCGCCAGCTCCACGCGCAGGGCGTTGTGCGAGGGGGTGGCCCGCACCCCCGGGGTGGCAGCGGGGGACAGGCTGGTGGCCAGGAGGTGGCCGTGGTGCAGCAGGGCCAGCGAGGAGGGCGGGTGGCTCTGGGCCGTGCACAGCACGATGGCCCCGTGTCCGTTCTGGTTCTCCAGGAAGGTGCTCACCGAGACGGCCCGAGGGGGGTCTGTGAGGGGACAGCGAGGGTGGCACTGGGGACACGGGGTGGGACAGCCTGGCCTGGCTGTCCAAAAGGGCTTTAAAGTGGCCCTGGGTCTGTCCCATGCCGCTCATCCCGGTGCTGCGGGATTCAAACCCTCTCCAGTCTTTGTCTTGCCACCCCAAAGCTGGAGAATCTTCCTGACTTGGAGCTTCTGGGCTCCAAATCTGATTTTTGAGGGGCAATTCTAAAATAAAAACCCCAAATCCCTTTCCCAAAAGCTTCCTAACGCATCCCTCCTCCAGTCTGGATCATCGCCTCACCCTCTGCTCCCGCCTCCAGCTGGAGAACCCCTCAGGTTGGTGCTTTTTGGCTCCAAATCCAACTTCTGAAGCACCAATCCTAAAAAATCCCCCAAAATCCCCTTCCCCAGGTCACCAAGAGCTTCCTGACTCATCCCTTCTCCATCCTGGATCATCCCCACCCCATCCATCCCTGCCCTGGTGGCTTCCCACGTTCCCCAGCCCCTCATTCCACACCCAACCAGAAAATTCCTCAGCTCTGGAGATTTTTGGCCCCAAATCTACCTAAAAAAAAAAAAACCCAAAAAACAAAAAAACCAAAAACCCCTAAAATCCCCAAAAGGAGAGGAGCAGGACAGGAAGAGGAAGAGGAGGAAACTCCCCTTGTCCTTGCGGAGGTGACACGGGTGACAGGGGCTGGGGACACCTGGCTGTGTTGTGCCTGGTGGCGCTGGGGACACTCACAGAGGACACTGAGGCTGAGGGGGACGGAGGTGGCCGTGCCCCATGTCCCGCTGGCCTGGCACTGGTAGGAGCCGGCGTCGGCGCTGGACACGGGGCTGAGGACGAAGGAGCCGGACGGTCCCTCCCAAAGCCACCTCCCGTCGCGGTACCACGTGTAGTTGACACCTTTGTCCCCCCAGGCGGTGGCCGAGCAGCTCATGGTGGCCTTGGTGCCCTCGGGCACTTCCTGCGAGGGCTCCACCGTCAGCGTGACCCCTGAGGAGCGACATTGGGGGGCTCCAGGAATGCCCGGCGAGCTCCCACGGGGACAACCCCGCTCCTTGGCCACTCGGGGACGCCTCACCTGGCACCTGCAGCCGCAGGGACGCGGTGGCCGAGCCGCGGCTGTTGGTGGCCGAGCACAGGTAGAGCCCCGCGTCGCCCGGCTCCAGCCCCGCCATCCGCACCCGCAGCGACGTGGGGGTGGCCCGCACCTCGAAGCGGGGGTCAGAGGGCCCGAGGCTGGTGGCCAGGGGCGGGTGGCCCTGTCCCCTGCTCACGGCGATGTCCGGCGGGGGGACACCGTCGGCCGAGCACAGCAGCACCGCCTGCCGCCCCCCGCGGGGCTCCACCAGCGCCACAAAGCTGGGCTCCTGCGGGGCATCTGCGGCGACAAGGACAGCGCTGCGTGTCCCCCCCACGCCCCGCCGGGCGACGAGGAGGCCACCCCCGAGCGGGGGCTGCGCTGTCGCCGCGTGTCGCGGGGTGGCGACACAAGACCGGGCAGCGATGTCCCCGCGGGGGTGGCGCGTCCTGCTGTCCCCTCCCGCCCTCCCGGAGGTGTCGCCCCCCACTCACAGAGCACGGCGAGGGCCACGGGCGGGGCGCGGCGCCCCCGGCCCGCCCGGCAGCCGTAGAGCCCCGCGTCGGAGCGGTGGCCGCGGAGCGCCAGCGAGGGCTCGGGTCCCTCTGTCACCCACCGCCCGTTCTTGAACCACGTGTAGAGGGTCCCCGGCTGCGCCTGAGGGGCCTGGCACGTCAGGGTCACCTCTGTCCCCTCCGCCACCTCGGCCGAGGGTCGCACCAGCACCCTGGTGGCTGCGGGGAGCGGGTTTTGGTCACCTTTTCCCTTCGAAGCCTTCAGCCCCAAATTGGTGTCCC